>NW_022437873.1:0-23119 GCF_009761245.1 Sapajus apella | reverse complement strand
TGTTTAAGGGTCAGATCAACCATCTGGCCCTTCTTGCAGTCTCATTTATTGGTGGCTCCCATGTTTATGCCTGTTCTGCGCTTTTCTCCTACTGTTAAGCTGTCTGTTGTTGGTTCATTTCTGCAGTGAACCTTTAGAGAGGAAAGTGAAAGCTTTCCTTCCAGCCATACAATAGAATGACAAAGCGGAAAAGTTTAGACAGAATTTCCCATTTAAGTGCCAAAACTTCATACTCCATTTCTGATAAAAAGCACAAAGGTTAAAAAAACAAACAAACTTATCTTTTGACCCAAAGCTCTGTTGACATTCTATTAAACAAACACCAACCTTTTTAATTTTTATGATGTAAATGGCAGATATTTTTATAATTCTTACACTAATAAATCATTTCTCTGATGTTTTTGGTGAAACCCAATATTCATAATAAAGTCCAGAACCATGAATTGTTTTAAATGATTTTTCCTTATGTGTGATTACAAGTATACCTCTACAGGAAGTTAGTGTACTCTCACACGAGCTAATTTTTTGGAGTAAAAGACCTACTGTAGAAACTCCCAGAAACACAATAGTGATAAGCATCCACAGAACGCCAAGAAAGTCATGCCCAGGATACAAATAATCAGGTGGAAAAATGATCGCCTGGAATAATAACAGTTGAAATAAAGGTCAGTGACATTTACAATATTTCAGTAAAAAATGATAATCCTTAGAAACCGTCAAGCTTCTTTAAGAGGTAACCACACACCTCAGATATCACCAGGGGATTCCACTGCTTCAAGAAAGATTGGAAGTCACCAGTCTCATGTTTTTTTGCATGGCTGGCAGTGTTTTCGGGCATTCTACATGTAGAGTGTCATTTTTTTTTTTTCCTTTTTATTGATGTAAAGCAGGCATACCCAATTTTTTGGCTTCCCTGGGCAACATTAAAAGAAGGAAGCTTGCCTTAGGCCACACATAAAATACATTAACACTAACAATAGCTGTCGATCTAAAAAAAAATCACAGAAAGTCCAGGCGCAGTGGCTCATGCCTGTAATCCCAGCACTTTGGGAGGCTGAGGCTAGCAGATCACCTGAGGTCAGGGGTTCCAGACCAGCCTGGCCAACAGGGTGAAACCTCATCTCTACCAAAAATACAAAAATTAGCCAGGTGTGGTGGCAGGCACCTGGAATCCCAGTTACTCAGGAGGCTGAGGTAGAAGAATGGCTTGAAAGAGGGAGGCAGAGGTTGCAGTGAGCCGAGATGGTGCCATTGCCCTCCATGCCCTCCATCCTGGGAGACAAGAAGGAGATTGTGTCTCAACAACAACTACAACAAAAAATTACAAATTTATTTATTTATTTAATTGCATTGTACATTTTGGCGTACATGTGAAGAACATGCCATATTGTTGCATAGGTACACATGCGGCATTGTGATTTGCTGCCTTCCTCCCCTTCACCTATATCTGGCATTTCTTCCCATGCTGTCTCTCCCCAACTCCTCACCCCGCGCTGTCCCTCCCCTATTTCCCCCCAACGGACCCCAATAAGTGGTGCTCCCCTCCCTGTGTCCATGTGTTCTCATTATTCAACACCCGCCTATGAGTGAAAACATGCGGTGGTTGGTTTTCTGTTAATTTTTTATTTTATTATTTTTGAGAGTGTCCTGCTCAGTCGCCCAGGCTAGAATGCAGTGGTGCAATCTTGGCTCACTCTCACCTCTGCCACCTGGGCTCAAGCCATCCTCTTGCCTCAGCCTCCTGAGTAGCTGGTATTACAGGTGCCTGCCACCCTGCCTGGCTATTTTGTGTACCTTTAGTAGAGACAGGGTTTCACCATGTTGGTCAGGCTGGTCTGGAACTCCTGACCTCAACTGATCTGCCGGCCTCAGCCTCCCAATTGCAGGCGTGAGTCACCACACCTGGCCTGTCATTTCTTTCTATTTGAGTAACATAAGGCCTTTAAGACCCTTTCTCCTTTGGGTCAATCCATGATCTGCACCAAACACATTTTACAAAACAAAGGACAGTACAGTCCTCATTCACATCCTGGTCATGATGTCGCTCCTAGGGACTCTCATACTGCAAACCTCCCAGCAGGCACACCCCTTTCCTCTCCATCTGATGGGCTTCTCAGCTCCCATCACACTGACTGGACACAGACTCCCTAGAGGCAGCCCCCAAGAGCAGAAGACATGGATGACTCAGAAGTTCCTAAAAAGTCATCAAGCCAGATGACGCAAAACTCAAATGACATTTCACTTTGTTTTGGTTTATTCTGTTTGAGACAAGAGTGCAGTAGGTGTCCAACTAATCCTTTTTGGAATCTTTTGTAGAGATTGGGTTTCTCTCTGATGTTCAGGCTAGTCTTAAACTCCTGGTCTCAGGTGATCTGCCCACCTTAACCCGCCAAAGCACTGAAATTACAGGCCTGCACTGTACAATTTGCTGTGTGACACAGCCCAATAGCAAAGAAGAAACGCCACGGGTCCAGTGTCTACTCATATGGGTGGATTGATGGCTGGGAAACCCCAGGAGGAGCCAAAAGAGCAGCCATAGCACCTGAATTTCCTGGGCCTTTCAGGGCACCCTGAGGTGGCCAGGACAGAGGTGGGGGTGGCTTAGTGCTGGGGGAGGGAAGGGGGTGGGATCTGAGTTGAGGAGGGGGACGGGAGGGTGGGTGAGGAAGGGGAAAATGGGATGTTGGGCACCTGGAGGAGGGGGTCTGGGAAAGAATCTGGTTCAAACTAAGTCTTCAAGGGTGAGAGGAAGGTTCAGCTACAAGTCAGGGAGAAAGTCTATCAGGGAAGCCACAGGACACACAGGGCAAGAAAGTGGGAGGCTCGGGAGCAATTAGATGGAGACCAGGGCTCTGGTTTCCACCACACCTTTTCCTGTCTGGGTGCTGCCTAAGCAACCCTGGGGCTTTGTACTCCCTCTCCACCATTCCCAATCCCCATCCCAGCCCACCTCACAGTGGGCGTTCCACGGAGCACCCGCATACTCAAATGCCGCTACCCCAACTCAGCCCCCCATGTACCCCCCAAGGCTCTCTGGGACCTTCAGAGACCTGATTTCTGGTCTTCCCCACCAGCCCCCTGTTCCTGCTTCTGGGTGACTCCTTCCTTCCTGAGCCCCCAGGGTTTCTCACGGCCAGTCTTGGCTGCAAGACATAAAAAACAAATGATGGCTAGACAACAGGAAGAACCTCACAGACAAGCAGAGTGGGAGCTCCACAGCCCTCTCTCAGCCATTCATATTCTAAGCAACAAAACATCAGAAGGAGGCGGAAATCCCCAACAGTAACCGTCCCCGTCACATCCATGGAGCCATCCATCCATCATCCTGTATCTCAGGAAGAAATGTTGGAGCTACACTGGTTTTAAGCATGCATGGTAGGTTTACAAAAATTAACCCGACTTATTTTGTTCATGAAGCAAATCTCAATGTATGTCAGACAAATCCAATGACACAGCACGTTTCTGATCACAGAATTGTGCTAGAAGTCCATAATTAAAAGCTAATAAAAAATTATTATATGCTTGGAAATTCAAAGTGCCCTTATAAGATGTCAGCAGAATAAATAATCCAAAGTGAAACAAGACTGCGTTTACACTCAGTGAGAAGATCATAACGTGGCAATCAAATGTCTCCCTCTGGCCCAGGAATTCCAGTCTGTGGCACAAGGTCGTGTGGTCTCAAATCACCCCAACACACCTAGACATGTTAACATCTGACATAGGGTGACGGTGTCACTTACCTATATTATCTTACCGCCTGTGAAGGTGGACTTTTAATTCTGAACCCTAATGAAGGGGAGAAAAGCAAGTTGAACTCTCATGGTTGAGCGCTCAGGAATGTCCAAGGAATCTGTGCATTTCAAGAGACAAAGTTCATCAGCCTCTCTCCTGGGGGATTTGACCACAATACCCAGAGGGTTTGGCAGCATCACGAGTGATGGCTAGGGAGTGCCAAGCTGGTGAGCAGGACCCAGGGGTCTGGTGACCAGGTCAGACCCCCACTGTCCATTATCTTTCCTGGACCCATCATCAGCTAAATTTCCCAAAGGCCTGCCTCTGCCTAATCACACAGACTGTGCTCAGATGTACTCAGGCCTCTCGCAGCTGTAAACCACTGCTTTAAATCTCCTTACAATTTACTATGACATAAAGTTATTGTAAGCTGCAAATACTCTATTCATGCTACAAATGGAAAGCCAACGCCTTCACCATAAATAGAAAAACAACCCTGAGACACAAGGAAAACCAAAAACAGGGATAACACAACTATGGAATTCAATTCTATTCATATGCTGTCACCTGCATAAAGAGCCCCAGATTTGGGTTGTCTTGGTTGTAAAACAAGAGACCAAGTTAGTGGGTGTTGAAGTCAGATTAGCCCAAAAGTGAATGGCAGAGTGTACCATGATGTCTATGAAGGGCTGCTGGGGTCACTTTGATTATAGCCCAAGCAGAGACAGGGCAAGGAAGGACATGTGAGCAGAATTTGGGGCCTCAAACAGGGGATGTGATTCATGCAGCCCAGGAAATGCTCCCGAAAGCCAGAGTCGACCCCCCTTGGAGGCAGGTCCCTCATGGAGGCAGAGCAAGGCACGTTAGATTTGAGACCAGCTGTGCGACCCTGGGCTGGTTTCCTTACACACAATGGAAGTGTTAATGGCTGTGCCAAAGGCTGCGTGAGGATAGCGGAAGCAACATGTTGGAGCACCTGTGTACCGAGCGTCATCACATCACAAGAACATCTTTTCTTCCAGAGCTGTCACCTTGGAAGGTCCTTGGCCACTAAAGGCAGCGATAATGATAACAGCAGCAAATCATCAATTATGGCTGATGATGGAGGGCTAGCGGGTAGGGCTCCTAGGTTCTTGATAAGAATGAGGGTCTGGGGACTCCTGGGGGCAGCTGAGTGAGTCCTATAGGACTCCTGGGTCCCCAGGGACCAAGCCTGTCTTCAGTGGCACTGAGCCTAGGCTGCGATGCTGGGGCAGACACTGGAGCATCAGCAGGACAACAGCCACAGAGGCTGTGGACCCATCAGAGGTGGCAGGTGTAGGATCATCTGTCCACCAAGTAGAGTCACCAGGCCTGGCTGACCACTGCCCCCACAGACGATGCCCTGTCCCTTGCCTCGCACTTTGACAGGGCAGTGGCTGGCACCTGGGGCCTCATGGAGCATCACCCTAAGACCTCTGTGTCCTGGTCATTGAATGGGAACTTGAGTCACTCAGGGCCACTGGAACAAGGAGGAAGAATCAGGCCCCACGATGTTTTGGGACAGTGTTCGGCACAGAAAAATGTACAGAATGCATGCACGACACAGGGGAGCTCTTGGTGTGGGAGCCAATATTTTATGACCTCCAGCCCTAATCTGAGCACTCTCACCTGTGCAATCTGAAAGACATAGGAGACTTGCAGGAAAGATAGTGCCTGGATTTAGCTTAAAGAAACTAAAATGTTGAATTTTCACACTCCTGATATCCTTCCATATCAACTCTCTCAATGCTCCCATCTTCACTATCATACAAGGTAACTGAGGCAGTCAGATTTACTAACTCAATGTGACTCAGCTGATACTGAGTTCATACTGATCACATCTGAAGAAACTGCTTTTTCTGAAGTTTATCTTGTTTGGTCATGCTGCTGCTGATTTTGTGCAGCTCTGGGACAAACTGCACCTGGTTGAGCACAAAGCGAATCCGAGGTGACTCAGTCCTGCTGTCATTTCTCACAAATTCCCCACTGTCCTCCTCTGCCCCTTCACAGTCTCCCACACAGGCTGATACTATATGGTGGCCCTAATGGCATCCACCAAGTATTTCAGGTTCTCCTCTGGGCCCTTTGAAGCTGGAGGTAGCTATGGGATTTGCTTTGACTCAGGAGATGTGAGTGGAAGTGAAGTGTGTCACCTCAAGGCAAAAGATTTGGAAGCCATTGAGACTGGCCACCCTTTCCCTCATCTCATAGAGCCGCTGATAGGTCCCATATAGAGGCTGCTCCTTTATTCTGGTGGCAGATGAGGGGATGTGGAGCACAGGGCCCAGGAGAGCCACGGAGGATATGCAGCATGAACGGACAGAGAGCCTTCAGTGCTGTAAATTTCCATTTTGGGGGACTGTTTATTACCTATAATGATACCTGGTCCATCCTAGCCGACAGGCACCATCTGTTCCATGCTCTGTGAAGAAGACTAGCCTACCATCAGAACATAAACTGGTTGTAGGACACATGTAAGCTTCAGTTCCAGCTCCGCCTCTTATTAACTGCAACCTCAGGCATTTAACTTTCAGTTTGTCAGCCTCAGTTTCAACTCTGTAAAATGGGTTGGGTATACTACTTCAGGTTGTGAAGAGAATGAAACAAAATAAAAATGCATGTAGAGCATTGAGCCCAGGGCCTGGCACACCGAATGAGTACTTCGTATTAGCCATGGACCTTCATAATGCATATTGATTGCCAATATTCAGACATTGCAGCAAAGTATTACCAAAAAAATTTAAACCTATTTGTATATGTATTCTTTCAATCTTTATTTAAACAGATAGGATAAAATTATGAATATCTTTCATACCCAGTGTTTTTCTCTTAATAGTATATTGCTAAATTTTTCAAATCTCAGGCCCATCACGATGGCTCACACCTGTACTCCCAGAACATTGGGAGGCCAAGGCGGGTGGATCACAAAATCAGGAGTTTGAGACCAGTCTGGCCAACATGGTGAAACCCCTGTCTCTACTAAAAATACAAAAATTAGACAAGTGTGGTGGCATGTGCCTGTAGTTCCAGCCACTTGGGAGGCTGAGGCAAAAGAAACGCTTGAACCTGGGAGGTGGGGGCCGCAGTGAGCCAAGATCGTGTACATACATATACACACACACATATAATCTCAAAAACAAATGATCATTTATGAAATCATTTAAAATGACAAGATAATTAATTTAATGAGAAATGTAATTATTCGTATTAGACTTTTTGTAGATTGCACAGAGCATTCAAAACAAATGAAGGAGAATGAAAAAGTATTAGATGTCGTAAAATAAATGTGATTTTATTATTTTATTCAAAAATATAGAACTATATATATAATATAAAACATTTCTAATTATGAATCATGTTAAAAATAGTATAGAAGTTGCTGATTTTAATTTCTGTTTCAAATTTTGCAAATATGTTTATATATGTGTGTGTGTGTTTATATATATATATACATATATAATTTTTTTTTTTTTTTTTTGAGACGGAGTTTCACTCCCTTTACCCAGGCTGGAGTGCAATAGCGCGATCTCGGCTCACCGCAACCTCCGCCTCCTGGGTTCAGGCAATTCTCCTGCCTCAACCTCCTGAGTAGCTGGGATTACAGGCACGCGCCACGATGCCCAGCTAATGTTTTGTATTTTTAGTAGAGATGGGGTTTCACCATGTTGACCAGGATGGTCTCTATCTCTTGAACTCGTGATCCACCCACCTCGGCCTCCCAAAGTGCTGGCATTACAGGCCTGGCCCACCGCTCCTGGCTTATTTATTTATTTATTTATTTATTTATTTATTTTTTAAGAGAGTCTCCCTCTGTCACCCAGGCTGGAGTACTGTGGCACAATCTCGGCTTACTTCAACCTCTGACTCCCAGGTCCAAGCAATTCTCCTGCCTCAGCCTCCCAAGTAGCTGAGACTACAGCCACGTGCCACCTTGCCTGGCTAATTTTGCGTTTTTAGTAGAGACGAGCTTTCTCTATGTTGGTCAGGCTGGTTCTGAACTCCTGACCTCAGGTGATTCGCTCAACTCAGCCTCCCAAAGTGCTGGGATTACAGGCATGAGCAAAAGCTCCTGCCTAAATTTTGCAGGATAATAAATAGCCTTTTGAAGTCCCGCTGTACACTTGTCTGGTTGTTTTTCTTTAGGTTAACATGCCAGCAATTATTCTTTTTGAGTTTCTGACCGAGATAGTGGTTTTTATCCAAATAAGTCAAGTACTCTACCCTATCCCTAAGCCACTTGCATGAAACGAAAAAGGAGGGAAGAGCTAGTACTGTGACTGCCTACGCTTCGCCCAGCATGGCCCCCTGTGAGACGTGGGGCAGCAGAGACCCGGGAACTGTTCAAGGGTGCTGGGACCCATCTGTCTGTGCTCACCTTCCTCAGGTACTCACGTGGGGTGGGGGATGGCACTGACTTTAAGTGCTGCTGCAGTTCCTTGGTGAGCTGGCCCTGGCCATGGGGCAGGAACTGTGGGGTCAGGACTATAGAGGGCTTCACCACCTACAGAATAGGAACAGAAGCTCATGATGTGTGCCAATCTATTAGATAATTAAATGTTTAAAAATGTTTCTTGAATGAGTGGAAAAACAAGGTGATGCCTGAGTCTATAGCGGTTGTAAGATTTATTGCTGAGGTAAAATGTGGAAACTGAGGCAAGTATAAGAAAATGAGAAGCTAATTTATTCAGCTCCCGGGTGAGGTTCTGTGGTCCAGGGAGGGGCCAAAGAAGTCGCGCCCGACTGTTTAGGTCATGGGGTTTTATGGGGAGGGAAGGCGATTGACTGGCTATTGGGGAAACAAAGCAAAGGCAATTTTATTGGCTGTCAGGAAGCAGGAAATACCTGGAACTAGTTGCCATTGGTAGGCGGGTGGGACTTTGGGTAAGTGGGCCTTGATTGGCTGTTGGGGAAACAAAGTGATGACAATCTTATTGGCTACTAAGAAGCAGGGACTACCTGGAGCTAGTGGTCATGGGTAGGCAGGCGGGACCTTGGGGAAGCGGGCCTTCTGGGGGCATACAGGGCAGGGTGCTACCGGGCAGGGTCTGACGGGGCTTCTTTAAAAAATTTTCCTGCAGGATTTATCAACAGCGGGCTGGGGGTTGAATGCATAATTTAGTGCTGAATGTGGGCTTGGGTCTGGCATGCGGAGGCGGGTACGGGGAAGCCGTGCGGCAAGGCCAGATGACGAGCTTGGGTGATGACATAGTTATCAGGCGCAGAGAGAGATGGGTGTGTCCGTTTAACCGTCTGCGAGGCAGCCGGCCTTACATTGGTCAAGAGCATGGGGGCCTCAGAAAAGGTCAGAAGCAAGTTCAAATTCCTATACTTTGAATTTCTACTTCATGCCGTGCAAAATTAATTTACCCCTCTTCACCTCAGTTTTCTTTTGTGTGAAATGGAAACAACTTCATTCCTCATTCAGTTTCTGTCAAGGATTCTAAAACACTCAACTCATTTAAATGTATCATAATTTCTGTCATAACTAGTGGGACCAGTTTCACTATTATTGGATATACAGCTCTGTGCCTGAAACCTATAGAAGAGAAAATCTTATGTCTCCAAGTGTCAGTGATGTGTCATTGTTGTGTTATTAATCATAACTGTATTTAATCACACAAGGCCTTGTACATGGCAGGTGCTCAATACACACTTGTTCAATCAATGCATGTGGGCTCCGCTGCCACACTGTTAGGTCCTATTTGGCCTCCACCACTTGTTAGCTGAGTGATCTGGGCAAGATAATTCATGTCTCCGTGTCCTTCTCTATAAAAGATATATAATAAGAATCCTCAGATCCTTAGGTTGTTGCCAGGGGTGAGTGATTTGGCAAATAGCAGGGGCTTGTTAAACATTAGCTGTGATGAACTCCTTCCAAATCGTCCTTTGCAGAGCCACACACAAGGTCATGGTGCCACCTGGTGACCCTAGAGTGTAAGTACGCATGATCACCAATATGCTCTCTCTCCACCGTAGGTACAAGACTGGGTAGTCATCTCCTAGAGGTTTCTGCTGCATCTGCCTTCTCAGGGCTCATGTAAAGGCTTTTGTATTTTCCTCCTCGCATTCCTGCAGATGGGGTTCAGGTTGCCCAACACAGCTGGGTGATCCACACAGGGCAGTGACTGCCTGTGCCAGCCCAGTGAGGTAGCTGGAGGACCATTGTTCCTTCCTTCTCAAGCTCTGTAGTGGCTCACGCCTGTAATCCCAGCACTTTGGGAGGCCAAGGCAGGCAGATCACTTGTGGTCAGGATTTCCAGACAAGCCTGGCTGACACGGTGAAACCCTATCTCTACTAAAAATACAAAAAATAGCCAGGCGTGATGGTGCATGCCTGTAATGCCAGCTACTAGGGAGGCCGAGGCATGACAATTGCTTGAACCTGGGAGCCAGAGGTTGCGGTGAGCCAAAATTGTGCCACTATACTCCAGCCTGGGCGACAGAGTGAGACACTATCTCAAAAATAAAAATGAAAATCAATAAACTAAACAACAATTTCTAGGACTCTAATAAGGAAACTTAAGTGTTCAAAAAACTGCTAAGCGAGATGAAGCAAAACAAAAAATCCATAAAATTAAGTTAATGTCTCTATAACTATAACATGTAGTTAGAACATTGTTGATTTCTTTCCCTTTATTTTTACTTTTACTTTTTTGAGATGGAGTCTCACTCTATCGCCCAGACTGGAGTACAGTGGTGCGATCTCGACACACTGTAACCTCCACCTCCTGAGTTAAAGCGATTCTCCTGCCTCAGCCTTCCAAGTAGCTGAGACTGCAGGCGTTTACCACCACTCCCAGCTAATTTTGGTATTTTTAGTAGAGATGAGGTTTCACCTCGTTGGCCAGACTGGTCGAAAGTTCCAGATTTCAGGTGATCCCCACCCCTCCCTCCCCACGCCTGGGACTCCCATAGTGCTGGGATCACAGGCATGAGCCACACTGTGCCCACCCTTTACTTGTTTTGTTTTCTAGATTTAAGAAACGTTTTGGCCGGGCGCGGTGGCTCACGCCTATAATTCCAGCACTTTGGGAGGTTGAGGCGGGTGGATCACGAGGTCAAGAGATCGAGACCATCCTGGTCAACATGGTGAAACCCCGCCTCTACTAAAACTACAAAAAATTAGCTGGGCATGGTGGCGCGTGCCTGTAATCCCAGCTACTGAGGAGGCTGAGGCAGGAGAATTGCCTGAACCCAGGAGGCGGAGGTTGCTGTGAGCCGAGATTGCGCCATTGCACTCCAGCCTGGGTAACAAGAGCGAAACTCTGTCTCAAAAAAAAAAGAAACGTTTTTTTTCATAAGTTATCTATAATTCACACCGACTTGGTAAAGCACACTTTTGTGAACAGAGGTGGGTGGAAGCTTTTGTTTTTCCTCCCTACTCTTCCCTCCAAAGTTTGGAACCCATTCGTAAATATTCTTATTTTCTGTTCAGGCGTTCTCATTATCAGCAGGCGATAATCAGAAGGAGTGGCTCTGTCATCAACCTTTGACTGAAGCATCCTATTTAAGAATATGTGGAAAATGCCTGGCCCTGAGTTTGCAGACTCACAGTGAGGGAGAAAATGTCCCACCCTGCAGACCCGAGAGCCTTAGAGCTTTCCGGGGAGCAATATGACAGGGAGGGTCTTGGCAACTGCTCGCCGGCAGGAACCAGGGGAGGCAGCCCCCGGGGCGACCCTCCTGCCGGTGGGGACCTTCTGCTTCCTGGCGTCTATCTCCTCCACCCTACCGGCTGCTTGGGGGAGCGGCCGGTGCCTGGAGGTGGCTCCATCGCCTCCTCCTGCCTCGGGAAAGGAGAGGCGGTGGCGGCCTGAGGCGAGAGCCCGGCTGGCTCCCATGGGGAATATGGGGACCTGAGCAGCAGAGGCCTCGGCGGCTTCACACTGCTAAGGCACCTCACGACAAGATGCAGCCAAGTGGAACCCCGCCCCGCCGTCCCAGTTGGAGGCCTCCAGGAAGCCCCGGGCAGGGCGCTGGGCACCAACGAGCGCCACAGCAACCTCCAGGTGGCTACCACACTAGCCTACAGGGCTGCACCTTCCGGCACCACGCTGGGGCGGGAACTGTGCTGTCGGCCGGCCACACGGACCTGGGGGGCCCAGGCCCACAGCAGCTGGAGGACAAACCCATGCCTACTGCCTCCCGGCGATTAGGAGGACTAGGATGGCATCCCAGAAATATGCAAGATCTCAGAGCTCGGGCCCCATGCCAGGAAAGGCCAGGAGCAGAACATGGAGAGGTGGAGATGGAGAAGCAGCAGGAGGGAAGGAGCACATTCCAACGCGGAGGGGTGTGGGTGGTCAACGTCTGCTGGCCGAGTTAGAACATAAGGCGAGGAAGCAGCAGAAAGAGCGGAAAGGAGAAGGTGCAATGACACGGCGGAGCACAATGCAGAATCCAGGCCGGGAATCTGAGGCCAGGACTGAGTGTGTGAAATGGTGGGAATCAGGAAAGGAGAAAGTGAGGCAGAATGGAGGGTGCCGGGTGCGGGGCAGTGAGCTGGGTTAGGAAGGATTAGAAATCAGAAACTTAGGAAGGATCTGGAACCAAACTGTTCCTAAGAAGGTGCGGGGGGGATAAAAAAAAAAAAAAAAAAAAAGGTGCGAGCTGGCGGCTCACACCTGTAATCCCAGCACTTTGGGAGGCCAAGGTTGGCAGATCATCTGAGGTCAGGAGTTGGAGAACAGCCTGGCCAACATGGAGAATCCCTGTCTCTCCTAAATATACAAAAATTAGCCTGGCGTGGTGGTGTGCGCCGCTAATCCCAGCTACTTAGGAGGCCGAAGCGAGAGAATTGCTTGAACCCGAGGGGCGGAGGTTGCAGTGAGCCGAGATCGCACCACTGCACTCTAGCCTGGGCAACAGGAGGGAAACTTGGTCTCAAAAAAAAAGTTGATTAATTAATGAATGAGGAAATGTCTTGGAAACAGTTGTTCTTATCATTTTGGGGGTTTTGTTGCTTGTTGTTGTTCCTCTATCTAGGCGCATATTTTTTTTTTTTTCTTTTTTGACAGTCTTGCTCTGTCACCCAGGCTGGAGTGCATCAGTGTTATTTCGGCTCACTGCAACCTCCACCTCCCGGGTTCAAGTGATTCTCCTGACTCAGTCTCCCAAGTAGCTGGGATTATAAGGGCAGGCCATCACGCCCAGCCTTTTTTGTTTTTTTTGTTTGTTTGTTTGTTTTGATATGAAGTATCACTCTGTTGCCCAAGCTGGAGTGCAGTGGTACCGTGTCGGCTTGCTGCAACCTCTGTCTCCTGGGTTCAAGCAATTCTGTCTCAGCTTCCCGAGTAGCTGAGATTACAGGCTCCCACCACCATGCCCAGCTAATTTCAGATTTTTGGTAGAGACACGGTTTCACCATGTTGACCAGGCTGGTTTTGAACTTCTGACTTCAGGTGATCTGCCCACCTCAGTCTCCTAAAGTGCTGAGATTACAGGTGTGAGCCACAGAAAATGTTTTATAAATCACAGCTGGTACACACCTCTAGTCCCAGCTACTTCAGAGTCCTAGGCAGGAGGATCACTGGAGCCCAGGAGATCAAGGCTGCAGTGAGCCATGTTCACACCACTGCACTCCACCATGAGTGACAGAGTGAGACCCTGTGTCAAAAAAAAACAAAAACCTCAATAGGTCTCCATTGCATATGCAGTCACCTAAGTAGCCAAGATTTAGAGAAATGTCTTTCACAAATGCAGATGTACAAAAAGGACATGTCTTCATTTATTGAGGGAGTTTCAGTGTTTTATATGTACCAGTGCTTACATACGCAGTGAACGTTGTGAGGTTGGGTTTGGTGGCTCATTCCTGTAATCTCAGCACTGTGGGAGGCCGAGGTGGACAGATCACTTAAGTTTAGTAGTTTGAGACCAGCCTAGCCAACGTGGAGAAACCCCATTTGTATTAAATAATCAAAAATTAGCCAGGCATGGTGGCAGGAGCCTGTAATCCCAGCTACTCGGGAGGCTGAGGCAGGAGAATCGCTTGAGCCCAGGAGGTTGCAGTGAGCCTAGATTGTGCCACTACACTTCAGCCTGGGTGACAGAGTGAGACCCCCTCTCGAAAAACAAAGTTAACATTTTGATAATGTACTTTTGGGGAGTCACGTATCTGATGTCCAAGGCAGTGGAGGGAACGGCTGCCCCAGCTCTAGGAGAGACTGGTCTTGCCTTCTGGATTTGTTCTGTCTGGGTCCCTGGCTGATGGATGGTGCCTGCCGACTCGAGGGCAGATCTTCCCTTCCTAGTCCACTCAAACTCACACAGTCATCTCCTCAGGAAACACCCTCCCAGACACACCCCAAATCATCTTTTGCCTGGTTTCCACGTGTCCTTTCATTCAGTCAACATGACACCTACAATTTTGTTTTTTTGTTTGTTTGTTTGTTTGAGATGGAATCTTGCTTTGTTACCCAGGCTGGAGTGCAGTGGCTGGCACTCAGCTCACTGCAGCCTCGACCACCCATGTTCAAGTGATCCTCCTGCCTCAGCCTCCAGAGTAGGTGGGACTACAGGCAGGCACCACCACACCCAGCTAACTTTTGTAGGGACGGGATTTTGCCATGTTGGCCAGGCTGGTCTTGAACTTTTGGACTCAAGCAAACTGCCCGCCTTGTCTTCCCAAAGTTCTGGGGTTTCAGGATTTCAGTCGTGAGCCACCTTGCCTGATTGACACCTCAAATTAAGTCCCCAAGCCCATCTGTTGTCAACAAGGCACCCTTCTCTATCTCCTCGACCCATGCTTAACTTATAAATAAATAACAAGGGAATCGTTCACCTGTCATGATTCAACTAGCATGATGCAACTATCTGGCGTACAACTGAAAACACATCCCTTCCCCAGAATTCATCTCTCAGGATTTCAACATAATGGAATTGAATTTTGGGGGATTGTTTTTTTTTTTTTTTGAGATTTTAGATGTGAGGGATTTTGATCTTTCGATATTTAACCTATTTTACAACTGAGCAGACTGAGTCGCAGAGAGGGGATGTGAACTGCCCAAGGTCTCACAGGTGGTGAGGGTTTGTAGCTGGAACTTGAACCAGGGTCTACCTTGGAAAGAGATTCTACACTGAGCCTCCTCCTGAGAAGCCTGCTCTTTGGGGTTTGGAGGCAATTCATGGCCAGTAAACTGTGTCTCAGGAAGCTGTTCCTGTAACACATCAATCAGGATAAACAAGATTATGAGGCAATAGCAAGCAACCTCCATTCTCTCTTTTATCTGTTTGTTTTTTGTTTTTTAGGGATGGAGCACTCTGTCACTCAGGCTGGAGTGCAGTGGTGCGGCAATGGCTCACTGCCATCTCCATCTCCCGGATCAAGCAATTTTCCTGTCTCAGTCTCCTGAGTAGCTGGGATTACAGGCACGACTCTCCACACCCAGGTAAATTTTGTATTTTTAGTAGAGACAGAGTTTCACCGTGTTAGCCAGAATGGCCTTGAACTCCTGGCCTAAAATGATCCTCTAGCCTCGGCCTCCCCAAGTGTGATAACCTGCTTTTTGTCATCTAAAACTGACTCTCTCTTTCTCAGACTGAGAGCTGTTCAGGCTTCATGTTAACTACTTGAGCCGGGCAGACTCCATCTTACCTTCTTCATTTTGGTTATTTTCCCACCATTCAGTATGTAACTGCAGTATGTAGCTCGGACAGGCTGACACTGGACACCTCCAGAAATGCGTTTGTTGATAAGAGGCTGAGTTAAGTGGTACCAGCAGAGCCTGGGAATGCAGGTGCTGTTGAGCACCCAGAGCCCCAGTTATCTATAAGTTGTATGTCTTTCATGACAGTTTTACCCCTTGCTCCTGGCACTGCTTTATTTCTCATGTCCTAGTTTATCTTTTAACTTTTTGCTTACTCTGCTTCTGTGAAAAGCTTGCTTCAGCTAGATTCCCTCTCCCTTTGAAAACTAGCTTATATAAGACCACCTATCTTTTTCTTAGGGGCCAGGAGAATTTTGTGCATTAGCCACCTCTCAGTCACCAGCTAAAATAAAGGACTCCTAATTTAATCTCAGAGGGTGGTGCATTCCTTGACTGGCTGGGATATAACAAAAGTGCTGGGATTACAGGCGTGAGCCATTGCACCTGGCGCAACCCCCGTTCTCAATAGCTTACAACAGCCAAGGTTGATTTCTGCCCCACATGACACATCCACAACAGCCTAACGGATTTGTCTTCATTGGAAACATCAAGAGTTCTGTGACAAAAAGAAGAGACACCTGGCCACTTGCTGACTCTGAAAGTTTCTGGTAAAAAGTGACACAGGTGGCCAGGCACAGTGGCTCACACCTGTAATCCCAGCACTTTGGGAGGCTGAGGCCTGTGGATCACCTGAGATCGGGAGTTTGAGAACAGCCTGGCCAACATGGTGAAACCCCATCTCTACTAAAAATACCAAAATTAGCCAGGTGTGGTGGTGTGCACCTATAATCCCAGCTACTCTGGAGGCTGAGGCAGGAGAATTGCTTGAACCTGAGAGGCAGAGGTTGTGTGAGCTGAGATCATGCCACTGCACTCCAGCCTGGGCAACACAGTGAGACTGTCTCAAAAAAAAAAAAAAAAAAGAAAGAAAAAAGTGACACAGATTCCTCTCAGCCACATGTCACCAATCTAAGCAAGACACCAGCAAATATTGTAAACACCAGTACAAGCCAGATAGCTGAAAGCTTTTGTTTCCTTTTGCTTTTCTTCTTTTTCCTGCCGAGAGTCACTCTCCATCTTTCTTTTCTCTTTCAATAACCAGTTCATGGTTTCACTTTCTTTACTATAAGAAAATGCTGGCTGGGCACGGTGACTTATGCCTGTAATCCCAGCACTTTGGGAAGCCGAGGCAGGGGGGGATCACTTCAGGTCAGGAGTTCAAGAGCAGCCTGACCAACACGGTGAAATGCGAGTCTAGCAAATAAATAAATAAATAAATAAAAATACAAAATTAGCTGGGTGAGGGCGTGGGTGCCTGCAATCCCAGCTACTCAGGAGGCTAAGGCAAGAAAATTGCTTGAACCCGGGAGGAGCAGGTTGCAGTCAGCCGAGATCTCGCCATTGCACTTCGGACTGGGCAACGGGAGCAAATCTTGGCCTCAAAAAGAAAAAAGAAAAGGAAAATAACAAGGAAAGGAAAAGAAGAAAATGCTTTCTTCCATCTGACACAAGCCGGTAGAAGAAAATGTCATTTATTTTCCTGGGAGGAGATTCATGCCCAGGTTGTCCACCAGTGGAGTCCTGCACCAGTTTTCCCTGACATAGTGTTCTAGGAATCTTCTCTTGCACACTGGCTTTTTCATGTCTCTTGGGCTTTGCCTTCTTGGGTCTCTGCCAAACAAGCCTTCTCTCCACATCTCACTATCATCCTCCTGCTTTATTTATTTACTTGTTTTATTGTTTGAGAAAGTGTCTGGTGTAGTCACACAGGCTGGAGTACAGTGTGCAGTCAATTTGAGCCTCAAATTCCTGGGCTCAAGCAAGCCTCCCATCTCAGCCTCCCCAGAAGGTAGGCATCGCCACACCCGGCTACGTTTTCAATTTGCGTGTGTGTGGCGGTCGGGGAGGGGGGCGCGGGGTAGAGACAGGGTCTCTCTATGTTGCCCAGGCTGGTCTCTAACTCCTGGGCTTCAGCAATCCTCCCATCTAAGCCTCCCAAAGTGCTGAGATTACAGGTATGGGCCACCACACATGCCCAGCCTCTACATCTACTTTATTTCTTGTTTATTTTGTTTTGAGACGGAGTCTCTCTCTGTTGCCCAGGTTGGAGTGTAGTGGTGCGATATAGCTAACCGCAACCTCTGTCTCCCGGGTTCAAGCAATTCTCCCCCTCAGCCTCCCGAGAAGCTGGGATTACAGGCACCCACCACCGTGTCTGGATGATCTTTTGTATTTTTAGTAGACGTGGGGTTTCACCATCTTGGCCAGGCAGGTCGTTAACTCCTGACCTCGTGATCCACCCGCCTCTGCCTCCCAAAGTTCTGGGATTACAAGGGTGAGGCCACGATGCCCAGCCTACTTTACTTTACTTTACTTTATTTAATTTATTTATTTATGAGACAGAGTTACTCCCCTCCCCGATCCCCCAGGCTGCAGTGCAGTGGTGCGATCTTGGGTTCACTGCAGTCTCCACCTCCCCATTTCAAGCAGTTTTCCTGCCTCAGCCTCCCGAGTAGCTGGGATTACAAACATGCAACACCACCCCCAGCTAATTTTTCTATTTTTAGTAGAGACAGCGTTTTGCCATGTTGGCCAAGCTGATCTGAAACTCCTGACCTCAAGGGATGCACTCGCCTCGGCCTCCAAAAGTGCTGGGATCACAGGCCTGAGCCACCACCACATTCCGCCCCAACCACTTGAGAAGGTTCAGCTGAGACATCTAGTCTGGAGCATTTTCCTTGACCCCACTGCCACCTCTGGGGAAGAGGCTGGCCAGTTTCTGTCTTCTGCCTCACATAGTCTCAGCATTGGATCAGATTCCAGCTACGGCCCTGGCAAACAGTCCAGGCAGGCTTTGACCTGATTCATGCTTCCCTCATGTCCTGCGCTCCTCCAAGAGAAACCAGCAATGAATGGGAGACAGGAAACTGGGTCTAAGTGATTCTCCCATTCATTGCTCTGGCAGACAATTATGATACAATTTTTTTTTTTTTTCTTTTTTAATATAAAAGCTGGAGTCTCCATGTTGCCTAGGCTGGTCTCGAACTTCTGGCCTCAAGTGATCCTCATGACTCAGCTTCTCAAAGTTCTGAGATTACAGGTGTGAGCCACCCCACCTGGCCTATAATACATTTCTAGATGAGTCCCTGGGAATTCTGAAATCGCCACTGCAAAATTATAAGTGAGACCGTGAAAGAGATTTGACCTAACTGACGCCATCATCATGTTTCTAACCTCCAAGCTGTCCTTGTTTATTCCTGGGCGTAGGCCAAACTAACTTGGGAAGAACCTAGTTAATAGTTTACAATTTGAAACAAAGATGTTAACAGCCCTTTCCTGAAACAAACCACCTTCTTGCCTGGGGACTAGACTGCCTTTTTAGAACTAACAAATCAGCCAAAAGATTAGGTACTGTGGTTTCTAATGGGCTCATGCCGCTGGAGGCTACAAGATTCCAACCCTCCCCAAATTGCTCCTGGGGATAACATCAAGGTAAAAGGTAAAAGGTAAAATCAGTGCTTGAGATATTTGGCAGGCCCTGAACTCGATGGAACAGCTGGCATGACCCGGAGGGATAAGCTGGCACACCCGATTTTGTGGGCCCCACCCAGGAACTGACTCAACTCGAGGACAGCTTCTATTCCCTATGACTTCATCTCCGACCCAACAATCATCATTCCCGACTCGCTGGCCCCCTCCACTCACTAAGTCATCCTTAAAAACGCTAATCCCTGAATCTTCTGCTCTAGGAGACTGACTTGTAATAATCAAACTCCAGGGTGGCACGATGGCTCACACCTATAATTCCAGCACTTAGGGGGGCCGAGGAGGGTGGATCACCTGGTATCAGGAGTTCAAGACTACCCTGACCAACATGGAGAAGCCCTGTCTCTACTAAAAATCCCAAATTAGCCGGCGGTGGGAGAATCACTTGAGCCCGGGAGGCAGAGGTTGCAGTAAGCGGAGATCGTGCCATTTCACTCCAGCCTGGGCAACAAGAGTGAAACTCCATCTCAGAAAAAAAAATACAAAAATTAGCTGGGCATGGTGGTGCCCACCTTTAACCCCAGCTACTCAGAAGGCTGAGGCAGGAGAGTCTCTTGAACCTCGGAGGCAGAGGTTGCATTGAGCAGAGATCATGCCACTGCACTCCAGCCTGGGTGACAAAGTACAACTTAAATTTAAAACAAACTCCAGTCTCCCACGTAACTGGCTCTGCATGAATTACTCCTCCATTGCAAGTCCCATGTCCTGATAAGTCGGCTCTGTCTAGGCAGCAGGCTAAATGAACCTGTTGGGCAGTTACAATCCCTTTGGTTTAGGCCTTGGCTGCCCTTAATGTGGCCATCTCTGTGGCACACCTCGTTCTTGCTTTTCTCTCTCCTCCTTTACCCTCCCCGTCCCTCAGTCGGCTCCCTGGATCCACTTCCCCGAAGAATCCTCCTGCTCAAAAGTCCTGACCCTAGGTCCTGCTTTTAAGGGTTGTAGGGGTTACCCAGGCTGAGGCCATGAGGACCCACTCTGGGTGCCCACACCCCAGTGCCACTGCCCCAGGCACATCCTCATGTCCCTCAGTGCTTTCACGCCTGTCCCTGCAGCCCACCGTGAGCTCCCTAAGGCAGGAGCTGGGCCTGATTCCCTGCTGTTCCCCCAGCACAGGGCTGGGCCTGAGGGCATAGTCAGTCCATGCTGGAGACTAGGTGACAAATGAATGAAGGAGTGAATAAACGCTGCATGAATAGCTTTGCCTTTTTCACACGAGTCAATTTCTTGGTCTCTTTCTACCCTGAGCTCAGTTTTCTTATTTGTCATTGTGGGCACCCCATTCTCCTCCTTAGGCTTCAGTTTCTAGGCAAAAACTTTTGTTGTTGTTTTTTGGTTTTGGGGGTTTTTTGTTTTGTTTTGTTTTTGTTTTTTGAGATAGGGTCTTGCTCTGCCACCCAGGCTGGAGTGTAGTGGCACAATACCACCTCACTCTAGCATCAAACTCCTGGACTCAAGCAATCCTCCCACCTCAACTTCTTGGCTCCTTTTAAAATATTTTGTAAAGATGGGGTCTCACTATGTTGCCCAGCTGGTCTTGAACTCCTGGCCTCAAACTATTCTTCTGCCTCAGCCTCTCCAAGTGCTGGGCTTACAGATACGACAGTGGCTGGAGCCACTGCACCGAGCTACTCAAGGCAAATATTGAGCCAACGTAATTGGCCATCCAAGGTTCCACCCTGGGTAGGGGAGCTCTGAGCACTGGCATTGGAGGGAGCACAGCTTCTTGGCTGAACTCCGGGATAGACACATTTCCTGATGGGCAGAGCATTTCAAGGCTTCCCACTCACATCTTCTACAACTCCAAGTCTTGGGATGCCTCAAACCGATACCCTACCTGGGCCAGCCTTCACTGAGCAGCTAGTGTGGGACAGGCAGGCCAGGGTGGGCACGCAAGACTAAGGGGACACAGACTTTGCCTCAAGGAGATCACATTCAAGCAGGGACACAAATACACCAGAGAGTGGGAGACAAATGGACCAAAGCCTCTGATTTTCTTTTTCTTTCTTCCTTTTCTTTCTTTCCTTTCTTTTTCTATCCCTTTCTTTCTCTCCCTCTCTCTCTCTCTTCCCTTCTTTCTTTGTTTTTTTGAGACACAGTTTCACTCTTGTTGTCCAGGCTGGAGTGCAATGGCCTCAGCTGATCCACCCACCTACGCCTCCTAAAGTGCTGGGATTATATGTGTGAGCCACTGTATCTTGCCACCTCCAATTTTCCCAGAAGGAGGCACAGAGAAATTTGGCACCCAACAGAAATGAGTTCAAATATCGGTGTCCCTAGTTCTTGGCTCAAGCTTCTCTGGTGCTCAGTGACTTCCTATGAAAGGGAATGAGAGGGGTCTGCGGTGACAAAATCATGCTTCAAGTGTCAGGCAAGGTGGCACTCACCTATAACCTCAGCAACTCAGAAGGCTAAGGTGGGAGGATTGCTTGAGGGCCTACCTGGGAAACACAGGAAGGCCCCATCTCAAAAAAAGAAAAGAAAAGAAAAGAAAAAGCCAGGCATGGTGGCTTACTCCTGTCATCCTAGCAGTTTGGGAGCCCAAGGCAAATGGATGACTGGAGGTCAGGAGTTTGAGACCATCCTGGCCAACATGGTGAAACCCCATCCCTACTAAAAATACAAAAATTAGCCAGGCATTGTGGTGCATGCCTGTAGTCCCAGCTACTTGTGAGGTTGAGGCAGAAGAATTGCTTAAACCCAGGAGGTAGAGGTTGCAGTGAGCTGAGATCACACCACTGCACTCCAGCCTGGGAGGCTCCACAGAGCAAGACTCCATCTCCAAAAAAAAAAAAAAGGAGGAAGAGACATCAACAAAAATTGGGGAGGAATGGGATAGCGGTGGCACTGTCCGGCTAAAATATATATATACATATATACGTGTGTATATATGTATTTATATATTTGTATTTTTAGTAGAAACTAGGTTTCTTCTCGTTGGCTAGGCTGGTCTGGAAGTCCTGACCTCTGGTGATCCACCCACATAGGCCTCCCAAAGTACTGAGATTACAGGTGTGAGTCTCCGCACCCATCGCCCCCTCCTAATTTTTTTTTTTTTTTTTTTTGAGAGGGAGTCTCACTGTGTCTCCCATGCTGGAGTACAGTGGCAAAATCTAAGCTCAATTCAACCTCCCCCTCCCAGGTTCAAGCGATTCTCTGGCTCAGCCTCTCGAGTTGCTGGGATTACAGGAGTGTGCCACCATGCCAGGCTAAGTTTTTTTATTTCTGATATAAATGGGGTTTGGCCATGTTGACCAGGCTGGTCTCAGACTCCTGACCTCAGGTAATCCACCGGCGTTGGCCCCACAAAGGGCTGGAATTACACACGGGAGCCCACCCCACCCCCATCCAAGTAAATTTCTTGATTGCACAGAATGTGTGGTGATATTGGTGGACTTAAGAACATCCTCTGCAGCATTAAGTGTTGTGTTTTGTGTGTGCTCTACTTTTTGTTTGTTTGTTTTTTTGAGACAGAGTCTCACTCTGTTGCCAGGCTGGACTTCAGTGGTGTGATCTTGGCTCACTGCAACCTCCACCTCCCGGGTTCAAGCGATTCTCCTGCCTCAGCCTCCTGAGTAGCTGGGAATACAGGCACAGGCCACCACACCCAGCTAATTTTTTAAAGAAGTATTTTTAGTAGAGATGGGTTTTCACAATGTTGGCCAGGATGGTCTCAATCTCTTGACCTCATGATCCGACGGCCTCAGGCTCCCAGAGTGCTGGGATTACTGGCATTAGCCACTGTGCCTGGCCTGTGCTCTGCTTGTAAACTCTTCTTTTTAAAGTGGGGCAGATTGGAAAGTTTTCCTTGTTTTCATGGCCCACATGAAGCTTGTTTTGAAATGTTTTATGTTCACAGTTTGGGATTTTTGAGGCAATATTGCTGAGCTGCCCTGTCAACCTGAATTTGAGCCCTTTATCTGCCATTAACCTTGCCATGTGACTATGAGCAAAGTGCCTAGCCTCTCTGTTCTTCAGTTTCTTTATCTGTAAAATGCAGATTGTGCCCAGCTCATAGCAGTGGTGTGAGGAATAAATGAAGCTATGTGTAGATCACTTTTACATGGTATGTGACACTTCACAGACACCAAATCATTATTGCTGGGAGGATCAGCACATTTTGGCTTGTCTACACACACACACACACACACACACACACACACACACACACACACACA
>NW_022437872.1:2434-23221 GCF_009761245.1 Sapajus apella | reverse complement strand
GCTTTCTTTGGAGAATCTGGAAAGAGATATTTCCAGCCATATACAGAGTTATAAATATTAGCCCTAAGATGACGTCTAAACCAAAGGAGAAACATCTCTTTCAAACTGCTCTTCTGTGTCTTCGTTCACATTAGGAAGTTGCATCTATGTTTAGATTCAGCGAGTTAGAAACACGATTCATCTGAAAGCTGCGTTTGGACATTCCTGACTGAATGGGAGTATAGGATGTAATGAGAAATATCTGCCTCTAAAACAAAAACGGGTTTATGAAGCAGAATGTTTGTTAAGGTGTATATTCAGCTTACAGAGTTATACAGATTTGTGAATGTAGCAGTTCAGAAACCCTTTCCTTGGAGAATCTGGAAGGAGATATTTCCAGCCACATACAGGCTTATAAAAATTAGCGGTAAGATCGCGTCTAAACCATAGGAGAAACGTTTGAATTCAACTTCTCTGCTGTGTGTTCGTTCAACTTAGGTAGTTGCATCTCTGTTTAGATTCAGCGAGTCAGAAACACGTTTCTTCTAAAAGCTGTGTTTGGATATTCCTGAGTGAATGCGAGGTATAGGATGTAATAAGAAATATCTGACTGTAAAACCAAAACGGAGCTATGTAGCACAATGATTGTCAAGGTATATATTGAACTTACACAGTTAAACAAGTGTGTGAATGTAGCAGTTGATAAATCCTTTCTGTGGAGAATATGGAAGGAGATATTTCCAGCCATATACAGGCTCATAAGAATTAGCGGCAAGATTGAATCTAAACCACAGGAGAAACGTCTGTTTCACACTTCTCTGCTGTGTGTTCACCTTAGCAAATTGCATCTATGATTAGATTCCTCGAGTTACAAACACGTTTCTTCTAAAAGCTGCGTTTGGATATTCCTGAGTCAATGGGAGTATAGGATGTAATCAGAAATATCTGGCTCTAGAACAAAAACGGAGCTATGTAGCAGAATGATTGTTAAGGTGTTTATTCAACTTACACAGTTAAAAAGATGTGTGAATGTAGCAGTTGAGAAACGCTTTCTTTGCAGAGTTTTGAAACAGATATTTCCAGCCATATGTAGGCTCATAAGAATCAGCGGTAAGATCGAATCTAAACCACAGGAGAAAAGTCTGTTTGAAACTTCTCTGCTGTGTGTTCGTTCACCTTAGGAACTTGCATCTATGGTTAGATTCAGCGAGATAGAAACACGTTTCTTCTAAAACCTGCGTTTGGATATTCCTGAGTCCTTTGGAGTGTATGAAGTAATGAGAAATATCTGGCTCTAAAACAAAAAAGGGGCTATGTAGCAAAATGATTGTAAAAGTGTGTATTGAAACTTACAGAGTTAAACAGATGTGTGAATGTAGCAGTTGAGAAACCCTTTCTTTGGAGAATCTGGAAAGAGATATTTCCAGCCATATACAGCCTCATAAGAATTATTTGTAAGATCGAATCTAAACCACAGGAGAGACGTCTGTTTCAAACTTTTCTGCTGTGTGTTCGTTCACCTTAGGAAGTTGCATCTATGATTTGATTCAGCTTGTTAGAAACACGTTTCTTCTAAAAGGTGCGTTTGGATATTCCTGAGTGAATGGGAGTGTAGGATGTAATGAGAAATATCTGGCTCTAAAACAAAAACGGAACTATGTAGCAGAATGATTATCAAGGTGTATATTCAACATAGAGAGTTAAACAGATGTGTGAATGTAGCAGTTCAGAAACCCTTTCTTTGGAGAATCTGGAAAGAGATATTTCCAGCCAGATACAGGCTCATAAGAATTAGCGCTAAGATCGCGTCTAAACACCAGGAGAAACGTCTGTTTTAAACTTCTATGCTGTGTGTTCGTTCAGCTTAGGAAGTTGCATCTATGTTTAAATTCAACGAGTTAGAAACACGTTTCTTCTAAAAGCTGCATTTGTATCTTCTTCAGTCCGTTGGAGTATACGAAGTAATGAGAAATATCTGGCTCTAAAAAAAAACAGGTCTATGTAGCAGAATGATTGTCAAAGTGTATGTTCACTTTACAGAGTTAAACAGATTTGTGAATGTAGCAGTTGACAAACCCTTTCTTTGGAGTGTTTGGAAAGAGTTATTTCCAGCCATATACAGGCTCATATGGATAAGCATTAAGATCGAATCTAAACCACCGGAGAAACATCTGTTTGAAACGTCTCTGCTGTGTTCGTTCACCATAGGAAGTTGCATCTATGATTAGATTCAGCTAGTTAGAAACACGTTTCTTCTAAAAGCTGTGTTTGGATATTCCTGAGTGAAAGGAAGTAAAGGATGTAATGAGAAATATCTGGCTCTAAAACCAAAACGGAGAGTTTGGAAAGAGACATTTAAACCCATATACAGGCTCTGAAGAATTAGCAGAACTATCGAATCTAAACCAAAGGAGAAAGGTCTGTTTCAAACTGCTCTGCTTTGTGTTCGTTCTTATCAGGAAGTTCCATCTTTGATTAGATTCAGCGGGTTAGAAACACGTTTCTTCTTAAAGCTGCGTTTGGATATTCCTGAGTCAATGGGAGTATAGGGTGTAATGAGAAATATCTGGCTCTAAAACAAAAACGGAGGTATATAGAAGAATGATTGTCTAGGTCTATATTCAACGTACAGAGTTAAACAAATGTGTATGTAGCAGTTCAGAAACCCTTTCCATGTAGAATCTAGAAAGAGATATTTCCTGCCATACACAGGCTCATAAGAATTTACGGTAAGATCGCGTCTAAACCACAGGAGAAACGACTCTTTGAATCTTCTCTCCTGTGTGTTCGTTCATCTTAGGAAGTTGCATGTATGATTAGATTCAGCGAGTTAGAAACAAGTTTCTTCTAAAAGCTGCGTTTGGATATATCTGAGTGAATGGGAGTATAGGGTGTAATGAGAAATATCTTGATCTAAAGTAAAAATGAAGATATGTAGCAGAATGATTGCCAAGGTGTGTATTCTACTTACAGAGTTAAACAGATTTGTGAATGTAGCAGTTCAGAAACCCTTTTGTTGGAGAATCTGGAAAGAGATATATCCACCCATATACAGGCTCATAACAATTAGTGTTATGATCGCGTCTAAAGCACAGTAGAAACGTGTCTTTCAAACTGCTCTGCTGTGTGTTCGTTCACCTTAGGAAGTTGCATCTATGATTAGATTCAGCGAGTTAGAAACACATTTCTTCTAAAAGTTGCGGTTGAGTATTCGTGAGTTAATGGGAGAATAGGACGTAAAGAGAAATATCTGGCTCTAAAGGAAAAACGGAGCTATGTAGCACAATGATTGTCAGGGTGAGTATTCACCATAGAGAGATAAACAGATGTGTGAATGTAGCAGTTCAGAAACGCTTTCTTTGGAGAATCTGGAAAGAGACATTTGCAGTCATATAGAGGCTCATAAGTATTAACGGTAAGATCGAATATAAAACACAGGAGAAACGTCTGTTGCAAACTTCTCTGCTGTGTGTTCGTTCGTCTTAGGAAGTTGCATCTATGATTAGATTCCTCGAGATAGAAACACGTTTATTCTAAATCTGAGTATTTATATTCCTGAATGAAAGGGAGTATAGAATGTATTGAGAAATATCTGGCTCTGAAACAAAAACGGAGCTATGTAGCAGAATGATTGACAAGGTGTAGATTCACCTTACACAGTTAAACAGATGTTTGAATGTAGCAGTTGAGAAACCCTTTCTTTGGAGAGTTTGAAAAGAGATATTTCCAGCCATATACAGGCTCGTAACAGTTATCTGTAAGATCGAATCTAAACCACCGGAGAAACGTCTGATTCAAACTTCTCTGATGTGTGTTCGTTCACCTTAGGATGTTGCATCTATGGTTAGATTCAGTGAGATAGAAACACGTTTCTTGTAAAAGCTGTGTTTGGATAATCCTGAGTGAATGGGAGTATAGCATGTAATGAGAAATGTCTTTCTCTAAAACAAAAACAGAGCTATGTAGCAGAATGATTGTCAAGGTGTATATTCAAGTTGCAGAGATAAACAGATTGGTGAATGTAGCATTTCAGAAACCAATTGTTTGGAGAATCTGGAAAGAGATATTTCCAGCCATATATAGGCTCATAAGAATTAGCAGTAAGATCGCCTCTAAACCACAGGAGGAACGTCTGTTTTAAACTTCTCTGCTGTGTGTTCGTTCACCTTAATAAGTTGCATCTATGTTTAGATTCAGAGAGTTAGAAACACGTTTCTTCTAAAAGTTTCGTTTGGATATCCCTGAGTCATGGGATTATAGGTTATAATGAGAAATATCTGGCTCTAAAACAAAAACGGAGCTATGTAGCAGAATGTTTATCAAGGTGTATATTCAACATACAGAGTTAAACACATGTGTGAATGGTGCAGTTGAGAAACCATTTCTTTGGGAAATCTGGAAAGAGATATTTCCAGCCATATACAGGCTCATAAGAATTAGCGGTAAGATCGAATCTAAACCACAGGAGAAATGTCTGTTTCAATCTTCCCTGCTGTGTGTTCGTTCAGTTTAGGAAGTTGCATCTATGTTTAAATTCAGCTGGTTAGAAACACGTTTCTTCTAAAAGCAGTGTTTGGATATTCCTGAGTCAAAGGGAGTATTGGATGTAATGAGAAATATCTTTCTCTAAAACAAAAACGGGGCTATGTAGCAGAATGATTGTCAATGTGTATGTTCACCTTACAGAGTTAAACAGATGTGTGAATGTAGCAGTTGACAAACCATTTCTTTGGAGAGTTTGGAAAGAGATATTTCCAGCCATATACAGGCTCATAATAATAAGCGGTAAGATCGCGTCTAAACTACAGGAGAAACGTCTCTTTTAAGCTTCTCTGCTGTGTGTTCGTTCACCTTAGGAAGTGGCATCTATGTTTAGATACAGCGAGTTAGAAACACATTTCTTCTAAAAGTTGCGTTTGGATAATCCTGAGTCCATGGCAGTACAGGAAGTAATGAGGAATATCTGGCTCTAAAACAAAAACAGGGCTATGCAGCAGAATGATTGTCAAAGTATATATTCAGCTTACAGAGTTGAACAGATGTGTGAATGGAGCAGTTGAGAAACCCTTTCTTTGGAGAGTTTGGAATGAGATATTTAAATCCTTATACAGGCTCTAAAGCATTAGCGGTAAGATCGAATCTAAACCACAGGAGAAAGGTCTGTTTCAAACTTCTCGGCTATGTGTTCGTTCACCTATGGAAGTTGCATCTATGATTTCATTCAGCGAGTTAGAAACACGTATCTTCTAAAAGTTTCGTTTGGATATACCTGAGTCATGGGAGTACAGCATGTAGTGAGAAATATCTGGCTCTAAAACAACATCGGAGCTATATAGCAGAATGATTGTCAAGGAATATATTCAACTTAGAGTGTTAAAGAGATGTGTGAACGTAGCAGTTCAGAAACCCTTTCTTTGGAGAATCTGGAAAGAGATATTTCCAGCCGTATACAGGCTCATAAGAATTAGCGGTAAGATCGCGTCTAAACCACAGGAGAAACGTCTGTTTTAAAGTTCTCTGCTGTGTGTTCATTCAACATAGGAAGTTGCATCTATGTTTAGATTCGGCGAGTTAGAAACACTTTTCTTCTAAAAGCTGCGTTTGGATATTTCTGAGTCCATGGGAGTACAGGAAGTAATGAGAACTATCTGGCTCTAAAACAAAAACGGTGCTATGTAGCAAAACGATTGTCAAGGTGTATATTCAACTCACAGAGATAAACAGATGTGTGAATGGAGCAGTTGAGAAACACTTTCTTTGATAGTTTGGAAAGAGATGTTTCCAGCCCTATACAGGCTCACAAGAATTAGCGGTAAGTTCGAATCTAAACCACAGGAGAAACGTCTGTTTCAATCTTCTCTGCTGTGTGTTTGTTCACTTTAGGAAGTTGCATCTATGTTTAGATTTAGCTGGTTAGAAACACGTTTCTTCTAAAAGCTGTGTTTGGATATTCCTGAGTGAATGGGAGTAGAGGATGTAATGAGAAATATCTGGCTCTAAAAAAAAAACGGAGCTATGTAGCAGAATGATTGTCAAGGTGTATATTCAACTTACAGAGTTAAACAGATGTGTGAATGGAGCAGTTGAGAAACACATTCTTTGGAGAGTTTGAAAAGAGATATTTCCAGCCGTATACAGGCTCATAAGAATAAGTGGTAAGGTCGAATCTGAAACACAGGAGAAACGTCTGTTTCAATCTTCTCTGCTGTGTGTTCGTTCACCTTTGGAAGTTGCATCGATGATTAGGTTCAGCGAGTTAGAAACACTTTTATTCTAAAAGCTGCGTTTGGATATTCTTGAGTGAATAGGAGTATAGGATGCAATGAGAAACATCTGGATGTAAAACAAAAACGGAGCTATGTAGCAGAATGACTGTCAAGGCGAATATTCAACTTAGAGAGTTAAACAGATGTGTGAATGTAGCAGTTCAGAAACCCTTTCTTTGGAGAATCTCGAAAGAGATATTTCCAGCCATATAGAGGCACATAAGAATTAGAGCAAAGATCGTGTCAAAACTACAGGAGAAACGTCTGTTTTAAACTCCTCTGCTGTGTGTTCGTTCACGTTAGGAAGTTGCATCTATGTTTAGATTCAGCGAGTTGGAAACACTTTTCTTCGAAAAGCTGCCTTTGTATATACTTGAGTCCATGGGAGTATAGGAAGAAATGGGAAATATCTGGCTCTAAAACAAAAACAGGGCTATTTAGCAGAATGATTGTCAAAGTGTATATTCAACTTACAGAGTTAAACAGATGTGTGAATGGAGCAGTTGAGAAACCCTTTCTTTGGAGAGTTTGGAAAGAATGATTTAAAGCCCTATACAGGCTCTTAAGCATTAGCGGTAAGATCGAATCTAAACCACAGGAGAAACGTCTGTTTCAAACTTCTCGGCTGTGTGTTCGTTCACCTTAGGAAGTTTCATCTATGATTTAACTCAGCGAGTTAGAAACACGTTTCTTCTAAAAGCTGCGTTTGTATATTCCTGAGTGTATAGGAGTATAGGATGTAATGAGAAATATCTGGGTCTAAAACAAAAACGGAGCTATATAGCAGAATGATTGTCAAGGTACATATTCAACTTACAGAGGTAAACAGATGTGTGAATGTAGCAGTTGAGAAAAGCTTCCTTTGGAGAATCTGGAAAGAGATATTTCCAGCTATAAAGAGCATCATAATAATTAGCCGTAAGATCCAATCTAAACCACAGGAGACTCGTCTGTTTTAAGCTTCTGTGCTGCGTGTTCGTTCACCTTAGGAAGTTGCATCTATGTTTAGATTCAGCATTTTAGAAACACGTTTCTTCTAAAAGCTGCGTTGGATATTCCTGAGTCATGGGAGTATAGGATGTAATGAGAAATATCTGGCTCTAAAACAAAAACGGAGCTATGTAGCTGAATAATTCTCAAGGAGTATATTCCACTTACAGAGTTAAACAGATGTTAGAATGTAGCAGTTCAGAAGCCCTTTCTTTGGAGAATCTGAAAAGAGATATTTATTTTTATTTTTTTTCCCATTTATTTTATTGCATTTTAGGTTTTGGGGTACATGTGAAGAACACGCAAAATTATTGCATAGGAACACACGTGGCAGTGTGATTTGCTGCCTTCCTCCCCATCACCTACATCTGGCATTTCTCCCCTTGCTATCTCTCCCCAGCTTCCCACCCCCCACCCTCCCTCCCCTATTTCCCCCCAACTGACCCCAGTGTGTAGTGCTCCCCTCCCTGTGTCCATGTGTTCTCATTGTTCAACACCGGCCTATGAGTGAGAACATGCGGTGTTTGATCTTCTGCTCTTCTGTCATTTTGCTGAGAATGATGGTTTCCAGGTTCATCCATGTCCCTACAAAGGACCCAAACTAATCGTTTTGGATGGCTGCATAATATTCCATGGTGTATATGTGCCACATTTTCCCTATCCAGCCTATCGTCGATGGGCATTTGGGTTGGTTCCAGGTCTTTGCTATTGTAAACAGTGCTGCAATGAACATTCGTGTACACGTGTCCTTATAGTAGAATGATTTGTAATCCTTTGGATATATACCCAGTAATGGGATTGCTGGGTCAAATGGAATTTCTATTTCTATGTCCTTGAGGAATCGCCACACTGTCTTCCACAATGGTTGCACTAATTTACACTCCCACCAACAGTGCAAAAGTGTTCCTGTTTCTCCATATCCTCTCCAGAATCTGTTGTCTCCAGATTTTTTAATGTTCGCCATTCTTACCGGCGTGAGATGGTATCTCAATGTAGTTTTGATTTGCATTTCTCTGATGACCAGTGATGATGAGCATTTTTTCATATGTTTGTTGGCCTCACGTATGTCTTCTTTTGAGAAGTGTCTGTTCATATCCTTTGCCCACTTTTGAATGGGCTTGTTAGTTTATTTCTTGTAAATCTGCTTCAGTTCTTTGTAAATTTTGGATATCATCCCTTTGTCAGATGGGTAAACTGCAAAAATTTTTTCCCAATCTGTTGGTTGTCGATTCACTCTAATGATTGTTTCTTTTGCTTTGCAGAAGCTGTGGAGTTTGATTAGGTCCCATTTGTCTATTTTGGCTTTTGTTGTCAATGCTTTTCGTGTTTTGGTCATAAAGAGATATTTAAAGCCATATACGGGATCATAGATCGCGTCTAAACAACAGGAGAAATGTCTATTTCAAACTTCTCTGGTGTGCGTTTGTTCACTTAGGAAGTTACATCTATGTTTAGATTCAGCGAGTTAGAAACACGTTTCTTCTAAAAGCTGCGTTTGGATATTCCTGAGTGAATGAGAGTACCGGCTATAATGAGAAATATTTGCGTCTAAAACAAAAATGCACCTATGTAGCACAAAAATTATCCAGGTGTATATTCAAGTTACAGAGTTAAAAAGATAAGTGAATGTAGAAGTTCAGAAACCCTTTCTTTGGAGAATCTGGAAAGAGATATTTCCAGCCATATACAGGATCATAAGAATTATTGGATGTAATAAGGAATATCTGGCTCTAAAACAAAAAAGGAGCTATGTAGCAGAATGATTGTCAAGGTGTATATTGAACTTAAAGACTTAAACAGCTGTGTGAATGTATCACTTCAGAAACCCTTTCTTTGGAGAATCTGGAAAGAGATATTTCCACCCATATACAGGCTCGTAAGAAATAGCAGTATCATCACGCCTAAACCACAGGAGAAACGTCTGTTTCAAACTTCTCTGCTCTGTGTTCGTTCACCTTAGGAAGCTGCATCTATGATTAGATTCAGCGAGTTAGAAACACGTTTCTTCTAATAGGTGCGTTTGGATATTCATGAGTGAATGGGAGTTATAGGATGTAATGAGAAATATCAGGCTCTAAAACAAAAACGGAGCTATGTAGCAGAATGATTGTAAAGGTGTATATTCAACTTACAGAGTTAAACAGATGTGTGAATATAGCAGTTGAGAATCCCTTTCTTTGGAGAATCCAGAAAGAGATATTTCCAGCCATATACAGGCTCATAAGAATTAGCGGTAAGGTCGCGTCTAATGCACAGGAGAAACGACTCTTTCAAACTGCTCTTCTGTGTGTTCCTTCACATTATGAAATTGCATGTATGATTAGATTCAGCGAGTTAGGAACACGTTTCTTCTTAAAGCTGTGTTTTGATATTCATGAATCAATGGGAGTATAGGGTGTAATGAGAAATATCTGGCTCTAAAACAAAAACGGAGCTATGTAGCAGAATGATTGTCATGGTGTATATTCAACTTACAGAGTGTAACAGAAGTGTGAATGTAGCAGTTCAGAATCCACTTCTTTGGAGAATTTGGAAAGAGATATTTCCAGCCCTATACCGGCTCATAAGAAATAGCGGTAATGCAGCGTCTAAAACACAGGAGAAACGTCTGTTTCAAACTTCTCTGCTCTGTGTTCGTTCACCTTAGGAAGTTGCATCTATGATTAGATTCAGCGAGTTAGAAACACGTTTCTTCTAATAGGTGCGTTTGGATATTCCTGAGTGAATGGGAGTATAGGATGTAATGAGAAATATCTGGCTCTAAAACACAAACGGAGCTATGTAGCAGAATGATTGTCAAGGTGCATATTCAACTTACAGAGTTAAACAGATGTGTGAATGTAGCAGTTCAGAAACCCTTTCTTTGGAGAATCTGGAAAGAGATATTTCCAGCCATATACAGGCTCTTAAAAGTTAGCGGTAAGATCACTTCTAAACCACAGGAGAATCGTCTGTTTCAAACTACTCTGCTGTGTGTTCGTTCACCTTTGGAAGGCGCATCTATGATTAGATTCAGCGAGTTAGAAACACGTTTTTCTAAAAGCTGCGTTTGCATATTCCTAAGTGAATGGTTGTACAGGGTGTAATGAGAAATATCTGCATCTGAAACAAAAACGAAGTTATGTAGCAGAATGATTGTCAAGGTGTATATACAACTTACACGGTTAAACAGATGTGTGAATGTAGCAGTTGAGAATCCCTTTCTTTGGAGAATCTGGAAAGAGATATTTCCAGCCATATACAGGCTCAGAAGAATTAGTGGTAAGGTCGCGTCTAAAGCACAGGAGAAACGACTCTTTCAAACTGCTCTTCTGTGTGTTCGTTCATATTATGAAATTGCATCTATGATTAGATTCAGCGAGTTAGGAACACGTTTTTTCTGAAGGCTGTGTTTGATATTCCTGAGTGAATGGGCGTATAGGATGTAATGAGAAATATCTTTCTCTAAAAAAAAAAAACGGAGCATTGTATCAGAATGATTGTCAAGGTGTACTTTCAAGTTGCAGAGCTGCGTTTGGATATTCCTGAGTGAATGGGAGTATAGGGTGTAATGAGAAATATCTGGCTCTGAAACAAAAACGGAGCTATGTAGCAGAATGATTGACAAGGTGTATATTCAACTTACAGGGTTAAACATATCTGTGAATAAAGTAGTTCAGAAACCCTTTCTTTGGAGAACCTGGAAAGAGATATTTCAAGCCATATACAGGCTCATAAGAATTAGTGGTAAGATCGAATCTAAACCAAAGGAGAAACGTCTGTTTCAAACGTCTCTGCTTTGTGCTCATTCACCTTTGGGAGTTGCATCTATGATTAGATTCAGTGAGTTAGAAACACGTTTCTCCTAAAAGCTGCATTTGGATATTCCTGAGTGAATGGGAGAATAGGGTGTAATTAGAAATATCTGGCTCTAAAACAAAAACGGAGCTTTGTAGCAGTATGATTGTCCAGGTGTATATTCAACTTACAGAATAAAAAAGATGAATTTTTTTTTTTTTTGGGGGGATCCAAATGGCCGTTTCGGATCAGCTCAGGATTGCAGCTCCCAGTGAAATCACAGAGGGTGATTGGACGCCGCATTTTTATTGCCCACAGACTAGGAAACTCCTGGCCGGAGGTGCTCCATGGTCGCCAGCGCTGCTGTTTCAGCCAGTGTGGCTGTGCCGGCCAGCGCCGCTGCTTTGCCCCACGTGGCTGCTTTGTCGGTGCCCCAGAGCCGTGGTTCTACGTTCAAAATACACCAGTCCGGGGGCCCTTTTGGCTGGCGATTGGAGCCACGGGAAGTCGCCCATACGCCGGTTCAAATAGGGGACTGAGCAGAGAACCAGGACAGTAGATTCCGGGGCAAAAAAAAAAAATAGCGCCATAAAGCTCAGTGCCACTGTTTAAGCCATCGCAGTGAGTGGCCTCAGAGGAAAACAAACAGACCCTGACGCCTCTTCAACAGGCGACTGGAACACCAACTTAAAAAGTGCTCTGAGGCAGGGAGCCAGGCGATCAGGCTCGGCTGGCCCCACCCCCACAAATGAGCAGCAATCAGAAACTCTGGATTGAGAGTTTCACAGCAAGCACAGCTGAACCCGGGATGGTCCAGCTCTGTGGGGGAGGGGTGTCCGCCATTATGGAGGCAGCCCGCCATTGCCAAGGCAATCCGCCATTGCTGAGGCAGCCCGCCGTTGCCAAGGCAAACCTCCACAGCAGAGACTCCGCCCCAACAGAGGCGGGCCACCATCACCAAAGCAGTTCTAACTACATATAAACAGGACTGCAGGGAAGGTCACTCGGCAGCAGGGCGGAGCCCACAGCAGCTCAGCAAAGCTGCTATAGGCCGACTGTGACTAGGCTGACTCCTTGCTGGTCTGGGCAGGTCTGAAGAGAAAAAAAAAAAAGAAGGCGGCAACATCACGGAAACTCATAAATAAAGCCCTAAATCCCTGGGACAGTGCACCTGGGAACAAAAAGCATTTTATGAGTTCTGCTGCAGCAGACCTAAAAGTACCTGCCCAACAGCTCTGAATGAACAACAACAGAGCTCGCGGCTCACCATTTGAGCTCCTATAAAGAAGAGACCGTCTTCTCAAGCAGCTCCCTGACCCCTCTATATCCAAAAAGACACCTCATAAAAGAGAGATCAGATTGACACTAGGTGGGTATCCTTCTGGGACAAAGGTAGCATAAGAAGAAAACTGGTAACAACCCTTGCTGTTCAGCAGCTGCTGCAGGTGAACCCCAGGCAAGCAGGGCCTGGAGTGAACCTCAACAGAGGGGCCAGACTGTCAGAAGGAAAACCAAGAAACAGAAATAACCTCATCATCAACAAACAGAACGTTAATATGAAAGATTTGAGACCCAATCTGAAAGCAAGCAACTACAAAGTCGACAGGTGGATAAATCCTTAAAGATGGGAAGAAACCAGCGCAAAAAGGATGAAAACACCCGAAACCAGAACACCTCTCCTCCTAAAAGGGATCACAACTCCTCACCAGCAAGGGAACAAGGTTGGAGGGAGAACGAGTGTGATGAAATGACCGAATCAGTCTTCAGAAGGTGGGTAGTAAGAATCTTCTGTGAACTTAAAGAACATGTTCTAACCAAATGCAAAAAACTAAGAACCTTGAAAAAAGAAAGGACGAAATTCTAACAAGAATGGACAACATAGAAAGGAATATAAGTGAATTGATGGAACTGAAAAACGCAACACGAGAACTTCCTGAAGCATGCACAAGTATCAACAGCCGAATGGACCAAGCAGAAGAAAGGATATCAGAGGTCGAAGATCAACTCAATGAAATATAATGGGAAGGCAAGACAGAAGAAAAAAGCATAAAAAGGAATGAACAAAGTCTCCAAGAAATGTGGGACTACGTGAAAAGACCTAATCTACGTTTGATAGGCATACCCGAATGCGACGAAGAGAATGAATCCAAGCTGGAAAATACTCTTCAGGATTTTATCCAGGAAAACTTCCCCAACCTAGCAAGGCAGGCACACATTCAAGTCCAGGAAATACAGAGAACACCACAAAGATATTCGTCAAGAAGCGCAACCCCAAGGCACATAATCGTCAGATTTACCAGGGTTGAAATGAAGGAGAAAATACTAAGGGCAGCCAGAGAGAAAGGTCGGGTTACCCATGAAGGGAAGCCCATCACAGTCACAGAAGATCTATTAGCAGAAACCCTACAAGCCAGAAGAGAATGTGGGCCAATATTCAACATTCTTAAAGAAAAGAATTTTCAACCCAGAATCTCCTATCCAGCCAAACTAAGCTTCATAAGTGAAGGAAAAATAAAATCCTTTGGGAACATGCAAGTACTCAGAGATTTCGTCACCACCAGGCCAGCTCTACAAGAGCTCCTGAAAGAGGCTCTACACATATAAAGGAACAACAAGTATCAGCTCAACTAAAGGGCAAAACAGCCAGCTAGCAACAAAATGGCAGGATCAAATTCACACATAACAATATTAACCCTAAATGTAAATGGACTAAATGCCCCCCAATCAAAAGACACAGACTGGCAAATTGGATAAAAAGACAAAACCCATCAGTGTGTTTTATCCAGGAAACCCATCTCACATGCAATGTTACACAAAGGCTCAAAATAAAGGTATGGAGGAAGATTTACCAAGCAAATGGAGAGCAAAAAAAAGCAGGAGTTGCAATTCTCATATCTGATATATTAGGATTTAAAGCACCAAATATCATAAGAGACAAAGAGGGACTTTACATAATGGTAAAAGGATCAATGCAACAAGAAGAGCTAACGATCCTAAATATTTACGCACCGAATACAGGAGCACCCAGATACATAAGGCAAGTTCTTAATGACCTACAAAGAGACCTAGACTCCCACACAATAATAGTGGGAGACTTTAACACCCCATTGTCAACATTAGACAGATCAACCAGACAGAAAATTAACAAGGATATCCAGGACTTGAACTCAGACCTGGACCAAGCAAACCTAATAGACATTTACAGAACTCTCCACCCCAAAGCCACAGAATATACATTCTTCTCAGCACCACATCACTCCTACTCTAAAATTGACCACATAATTGGGAGTAAATCACTCCTCACCAAATGCAAAAGAACGGAAATCGTAACAAACAGTCTCTCAGACCACAGTGCAATCAAGTTAGAACTGAGAATTCAAAACCTAACTCAGAACCGCACAGCTTCATGGAAACTGAACAACTTGCTCCTGAATGGTGACTGGATAAACAATGAAATGAAGGCAGAAATAAAGATGTTCTTCAAAACCAACGAGAATGAAGACACAACATTCCAGAATCTCTGGGACACATTTAAAGCAGTCTCTAGAGGAAAATATATAGCAATAACTGCCCACATGAGAAGCAAGGAGAGATCAAAAATTGACACCCTATCGTCAAAACTGAAAGAGTTAGAGGTGCTAGATCAAAAAAACTCAAAGTCTAGCAGAAGACAAGAAATAGCTAAGATCAGAGCAGAACTGAAGGAGATAGAGACACAAAAAACCCTTGAAAACATCAATAAATCCAGGAGCTGGTTTTTTGAAAAGATCAACAAAATAGACAGACCACTAGCCAGATTAGTAAAAAAGAAAAGAGAGAATAACCAAATTGATGCAATAAAAAACGATAAAGGGGATATCACCACAGATTCCACAGAAATTCAAACCATCATCAGAGATTATTACAAACAACTCTATGCACACAAACTAATAAACCTGGAAGAAATGGATAAATTCCTGGACACTTTCCTCCTGCCAAGCCTAAACAAGGAAGAAGCCGAAACCCTGAACAGACCCATAAAAAGGTCTGAAGTTGAGGCAGCAATTAAGAGCTTACCACCCAAAAAAAGCCCAGGTCCAGATGGGTTCACAGCTGAATTCTACCAGACATACAAAGAGGAGCTGGTACCATTTCTTCTGAAACCATTCCAAACAATACAAAAAGAGGGAATTCTTCCCAAATCATTTTACAACACCAACATCATACTGATTCCAAAACACAGCAGAGACTCAACAAGAAAAGAAAACTCCAGGCCAATATCCATGATGAACATAGATGCAAAAATCTTCAATAAAATACTGACAAGCCGATTGCAACAACACATCAAAAGCTTATCCATCATGATCAAGTAGGTCTCATCCCGGCGTTGCAAGGCTGGCTCAACATACGCAAGTCTATAAACGTAATTAACCACATAAATAGAACCAAAGACAAAACCACATGATTATCTCAATTGATGCAGAGAAGGCCTTTGACAAAATTCAGCAGCCCTTTATGCTAAAAACACTCAATAAGCTAGGTATCGATGGAACGTATCTCAAAATAATAAAAGCTATTTATGACAAACCAACAGCCAATATCATACTGAATGGGCAAAAACTGGAAGCATTCCCCTTGAAATGTGGCACCAGACAAGGATGCCCACTCTCACCACTGCTATTCAATAAAGTATTAGAAGTTCTAGCCAGAGCAATCAGGCAAGAAAAAGAAATAAAGGGCATTCAAATAGGAAAGGAGGAAGTCAAATTGTCTCTATTTGCAGACGACATGATTGTATATCTAGAAGACCCCATCGTCTCAGCCCCCAACCTCCTGAAACTGATAAGCAAGTTCAGCAAAGTCTCAGGATACAAAATCAATGTGCAAAAATCACATGCATTCCTATACACAAATAACAGACTTAAACAGAGCCAAACCAAGAACAAACTTCCATTCACAATTGCCACAAAGAGAATAAAATAACTAGGAATACAAGTAACAAGGAATGTAAAGGACCTCTTCAAGGAGAACTACAAGCCACTGCTCAACGAAATAGGAGAGGACACAAACAGTTGGAGAAACATTCCATGTTCATGGTTAGGAAGAATCAATATCGTGAAAATGGCCATACTGCCCAAAGTAATTTACAGATTCAATGCTATCCCCATCAAGCTACCAATGACCTTCTTTGCAGAACTGGAAAAACCACCTTAAACTTCATATGGAACCAAAAGAGAGCCCGCATAGCCAAGTCAATTCTAAGCAAAAAGAACAAAGCGGGGGGCATCACACTACCAGGCTTCAAACTATACTACAAGGCTACAGTAATCAAAACAGCATGGTACTGGTACCAAAATAGGGATATAGACCAATGGAACAGAACAGAGGTCTCGGAGGCAACACAACATATCTACAACCACCTGAACTTTGACAAACCAGTCAAAAACAAGCAATGGGGAAAGGATTCCCTGTTCCACAAATGGTGTTGGGAAAGCTGGCTAGCCATGTGCAGAAAGCAGAAACGGGACCCCTTCCTGACACCTTACACTAAAATTAACTCCAGATGGATTAAAGACTTAAACATAAGACCTAACACCATAAAAACCCTAGAAGAAAATCTAGGCAAAACCATTCAGGACGTAGGTGTAGGCAAGGACTTCATGACCAAAACGCCAAACGCATTGACAACAAAAGCCAAAATAGACAAATGGGACCTAATCAAACTCCACAGCTTCTGCACAGCAAAAGAAACAATCATTAGAGTGAATCGGCAACCAACAGATTGGGAAAAAATTTTTGCAGTTTACCCATCTGACAAAGGACTGGTATCCAAAATTTACAAAGAACTAATGCAGATTTGCAAGAAAAAATCTAACAAGCCCATTCAAAAGTGGGCAAAGGATATGAACAGACACTTTACGAAAGAAGACATACGTGAGGCCAAGAAACATATGAAAAAATGCTCATCATCACTGGTCATCAGAGAAATGCAAATCAAAACTACATTGAGATACCATCTCACGCCGGTTAGAATGGCGATCATTAAAAAATCTGGAGACAACAGATGCCAGAGAGGACGTGGAGAAATAGGAACACTTTTGCACTGTTGGTGGGAGTGTAAATTAGTTCAACCATTGTGGAAGACAGTGTGGCGATTCCTCAAGGACCTAGAAATAGAAATTCCATTTGACCCAGCAATCCCATTACTGGGTATACATCCAAAGGATTACAAATCGTTCTACTATAAGGACACGTGTACACGAATGTTCATTGCAGCACTTTTTACAATAGCAAAGACCTGGAACCAACCCAAATGCCCATCGACGATAAACAGGATAGGGAAAATGTGGCACATATACACCATGAAATATTATGCAGCCATCAAAAACGATGAGTTTGGTTCTTTGTAGGGACATGGATGAACCTGGAAACCATCATTCTCAGCAATCTGACAGAAGAGCAGAAGATCAAACACCGCATGTTCTCACTCATAGGCGGGTGTTGAACAATGAGAGCACATGGACACAGGGAGGGGAGCAATACACACTGGGGTCAGTTGGGGGGAAGTAGGGGAGGGACGGTGGGGGGTGGGAAGCTAGGGAGAGAAAGCAAGGGGATAAATGCCAGATGTTGGTGATGCGGAGGAAGGCAGCAAATCACACTGCCACGTGTGTTCCTATGAAACAATTTTGCATGTTCTTCACATGTACCCCAAAACCTGAAATGCAATAAAATAAATAAATGCGAAAAAATTAAATAAATAAATAAATGAATAATAAAGAAACACGTTTCATTCAGCAAGTTAGAAACGCGTTTCTTCTAAAAGCTGCGTTTGGATATTCCTGAGTCCATGGGAGTATAGGAAGTAATGAGAAATATCTGGCTCTAAAACAAAAACTGGACTATGTATCAAAATGATTGTCAAGGGGGATATTCAACTTACAGAGTTAAATAGATATGTGAATGCAGCAGTTAAGAAACCCTTTCTTTGGAGAGTTTGGAAAGAGATATTTCCAGGCATATACAGGATCATAAGAGTTACAGGATGTAATGAGGAATATCTGGCTCTAATACAAAAACGGAGCTATTTGGCAGAATGATTGTCAACGTGTATATTCAACTTACAGAGTTAAACAGATGTGTGAATGTACCAGTTCAAAAACCCTTTCTTTGGAGAATCTTGAAAGAGATATTTCAGGCCATATACAGGCCCTTAAGAATTATCGGTTAGATCGCATCTAAACCACAGGAGAAACGTCTGTTTCAAACTTCTCTGCTGTCTGTTCGTTCACCTTAGGAAGTTGCATCTATGTTTTGATTCAGCGAGTTAGAAACACTTTTCTTCTAAAAGCTGCGTTTACATATTCCTGAGTGAATGGGTGTGTAAGGTGTAATGAGAAATATCTGCATCTAAAACGAAAACGAAGCTATGTAGCAGAATGATTGTCAAGGTTTATATTCAACTTACAGAGTTAAACAGATGTGTGAATGTAGCATTTGAGAAACCCTTTCTTTGGAGAATCTTGAAAGAGATATTTCCAGCCATGTACTGGCACGTAAGAATTAGCAGTAAGATCAAATCTAAACCACAGGAGAAATGGCTGTTGAAAACTTCTCTGCTGTGTGTTCGTTGAACTTAAGAAGTTGCATCTATGTTTAGGTGCAGCGAGTTAGAAACACGCTTCTTCTAAAAGCTGCGATTGCATATTCCTGAGTCAATGGTTGTATAGTGTGTAATGAGAAATACCTGCATCTAAAACAAAAACGAAGGTATGTAGCAGAATGATTGTCAAGGTGTATATTCAACTTACAGGGTTAAACATATGTGTGAATGTAGCAGTTTAGAAACCCTTACGGTGGAGAATCTGGAAAGAGATATTTCCAACCGTATACAGGCTCATAAGAATTAGCGGTAAGATCGCGTCTAAACCACAGGACAAACGTCTCTTTCAATCTTCTCTTCTGTGTGTTCGTTCTCCTTAAGAAGTTGCATCTATGGTTGCCTTCAGACAGTTAGAAACACGTTTCTTCTAAAAGCAGCGTTTGGATATTCCTGAGTGAACGAGAGTATAGTATGTAATGAGAAATATCCGTCTCTAAAACAAAAACGGAGAGACCTAGCAGAATGATTATCAAGGTGTATATACAACTTACAGAGTTAAACAGATGTGTGAATGTACTACTTGAGAAACCCTTTCTTTGGAGAGATTGGAAAGAGATATTTCCAGCCGTATACAGGCTCATAAGAATTAGCGGTAACATCGAACCTAAACCACAGGAGAAACGTCTGTTTCAGACATCTCTCCTGTGTGTTCGTTCACCTTAGGAAGGTGCATCTATGATTACATTCAGCGGGTTAGAAACACGTTTCTTCTAAAAGCTGCCTTTGGATATTCCTGAGACATGGGATTATAGGATGTAATGAGAAATATCTGGCTCTAAAACAAAAACGGAGCTATGTAGCAGAATGATTGTCAAGGTGTATATTCAACTTACAGAGATAAACAGATGTGTGAATGTAGCAGTTGAGAAACCCTCTCTTTGGAGAATCTGGAAACATATATTTCCAGCCATAAACAGCCTCTAAAGAATTAGCGGTAATGGGCCGGGCGCGGTGGCTCAAGCCTGTAATCCCAGCACTTTGGGAGGCTGAGGCGGGTGGATCACGAGGTCAAGAGATCGAGAACATCCTGGTCAACATGGTGAAACCCCGTCTCTACTAAAACTACAAAAAATTAGCTGGGCATGGTGGCGCGTGCTGTAATCCCAGCTACTCAGGAGGCTGAGGCAGGAGAATTGCCTGAACCCAGGAGGCGGAGGTTGCGGTGAGCCGAGATCGCGCCATTGCACTCCAGCCTGGGTAACTAAGGCGAAAATCCGTTTCAACAAAACATAAACAGAAACATAAGAATTAGCGGTAAGATCAAATCGAAACCAAAGGAGAAACGTTTGTTTCAAACTTCTCTGCTGTGTGTTCCTTCAACTTAGGAAGTTGCATCTATGTTTAGATTCAGCGGGTTAGAAATACGTTTCTTCTAAAACTGTGTTAGGATACTAATGCGTGAATGGGAGTATAGGATGTAATGAGAAATATCTGGTTCTAAAACAAAAACGGAGCTATGTAGCAGAATGATTCTCAAGGTGTATATTCAACTTACAGAGGTAAACAGATGTGTGAATGTAGCAGTTGAGAAACCCTTTCTTTGGAGAATCTGGAAAGAGATATTTCCAGCTATAAACAGCATCATAATAATTAGCGGTAAGATCGAATCTAAACCACAGGAGACACGTCTGTTTCAAGCTACTCTGCTGTGTGTTCGTTCACCTTAGGAAGTTGCATCTATGTTTAGATTCAGCGGGTTAGAAATACGTTTCTTCTAAAACTGTGTTTGGATACTAATGTGTGAATGGGAGTATAGGATGTAATGAGAAATATCTGGCTCTAAAACAAAAACGGAGCATGTAGCAGAATGATTGTCAAGGTGTATATTCAACTTACAGAGGTAAACAGATGTGTGAATGTAGCAGTTGAGAAACCGTTTCTTTGGAGAATCTGGAAACATATATTTCCAGCCATAAACAGCCTCTTAAGAATTAGCGGTAAGACCGAATCTAAAACACACGAGAAACGTTTGTTTCAAACTTCTCTGCTGTGTGTTCTTTCAACTTAGGGAGTGGCATCTATGATTAGATTTAGCGAGTTAGAAACACGTTTCATATAAAAGCTGCGTTTGGATATTCCTGAGTCAATAGGAGTATAGGATGTAATGCGATATATCTGGCTCTAAAAAAAAAA
>NW_022437872.1:1959-2334 GCF_009761245.1 Sapajus apella | reverse complement strand
AGCGGTAAGATCGAATCTAAACCACAGGAGAAACGTATGTTTCAATCCTCTCTGCTGTGTGTTCGTTCACTTTAGGAAGTTGCATCTATGCTTAGATTTAGCTGGTTAGAAACACGTTTCTTCCAAAAGCTGTGTTTGGATATTCCTGAGTGAATGGGAGTATAGGATGTAATGAGAAATATCTGGCTCTAAAACAAAAACGGAGCTATGTAGCAGAATGATTCTCAAGGTGTATATTCAACTTACGGAGTTAAAGAGATGTGTGAATGTAGCAGTTGAGAAACCCTTTCTTTTGAGAATCTGGAAACATATATTTCTTTTTTTAATTATTTATTTTTTTTTTTTATTTTTTCCCATTTATTTATTTTATTGCAT
>NW_022437872.1:0-1859 GCF_009761245.1 Sapajus apella | reverse complement strand
CATTGTTCAACACCCGCCTATGAGTGAGAACATGCGGTGTTTGATCTTCTGCTCTTCTGTCAGTTTGCTGAGAATGATGGTTTCCAGGTTCATCCATGTCCCTACAAAGGACCCAAACTCATCGTTTCTGATGGCTGCATAATATTCCATGGTGTATATGTGCCACATTTTCCCTATCTAGTCTAACGTCGATGGGCATTTAGGTTGGTTCCAGGTCTTTGCTATTGTACACAGTGCTGCAACTGCATCTTAAGAATTAGCGGTAAGTTCGCATCTAAACCAAAGGAGAAACGTTTGTTTCAAACTTCTCTGCTGTGTGTTCGTTTAACTTAGGGAGCTGCATCTATGCTTAGATTCAGCGAGTTAGAAACACTTTTCTTCTAAAAGCTGCCTTTGTATATACTTGAGTCCATGGGAGTATAGGAAGTAATGAGAAATATCTGGCTCTAAAACAACAACGGAGTTATGTAGCAGAATGATTGTTAAGGTATATATTCAACTTACAGAGGTAAACAGATGTGTGAATGTAACAGTTGAGAAACCCTTTCTTTGGAGTATCTGGAATCATGTATTTCCAGCCCTAAACAGCCTCTTAAGAATTAACGGTAAGATCGAATCTAAACCAAAGGAGAAACGTTTCTTTCAAACTTCTCTGCTGTGTGTTCCTTCGACTTAGGGAGTTGCGTCTATGATTAGATTCAGCGAGTTAGAAACACGTTTCTTCTAAAAGCTGCGTGTGGATATTCCTTAGTCAATAGCAGTATAGGATGTAATGAGAAATATCTGGCTCTAAAACAAAAACGGATCTATGTAGCAGAATGATTGTCAAGGAGTATATTCAACTTAGAATGTTAAAGAGATGTGTGAACGTAGCAGTTCAGAAACCCCTTCTTTGGAGAATCTGGAATGAGATATTTCCAGCCGTATACAGGCTCATAAGAATTAGAGGTAAGTTCGTGTCTAAACCACAGGAGAAACGTCTGTTTTAAAGTTCTCTGCTGTGTGTTCGTTCACCTTAGGAAGTTGCATCTATGTTTAGATTCGGCGAGTTAGAAACACTTTTCTTCTAAAAGCTGCGTTTGGATATTCCTGAGTCCATGGGAGTATAGGAAGTAATGAGAAATATCTGGCTCTAAAACAAAAACGGGGTATCTAGCAACACGACTGTCAAGGTGTATATTCAACTCACAGAGTTAAACAGATGTGTGAATGGAGCAGTTGAGAAACACTTTCTTTCAATTTGGAAAGAGATGTTTCCAGCCCTATACAGGCTCATAAGAATTAGCGGTAAGATCGAATCTAAACCACAGGGGAAACGGCTGTTTCAATCTTCACTTCTGTGTTCGCTCACTTTTGGAAGTTTCATCTATGTTTAGATTTAGCTGGTTAGACACCCGTTTCTTCTAAAAGCTGTGTTTGGACATTCCTGAGTGAATGGGAATGTAGGATGTAATGAGAAATATCTGGCTCTAAAACAAAAACGGAGCTATGTAGCAGAATGATTGCCAAGGTGTTTATTAAACTTTCAGAGTTAAACAGATGTGTGAATGTAGCAGTGGAGAAACTCTTTCTTTGGTGAATCTGAAAGGAGATATTTCCAGCCATATACAGGCTCATAAGAATTAGCGGTTCCATCGAATCTAAACCATAGAAGTAACGTCTGTTTCAAAGTTCTCTGCTGTGTGTTTTTCACCTTAGGAAGTTGTATTTATGATTAGATTCAGCGAGTTAGAAACACGTTTCTTCTAAAAGCTGCGTTTGTATATTCCTGTGTGAATGAGAGTATAGGATATAATGAGAAATATCTGGCTCTAAAACAAAAAGGGAGCTATGTATCAGAATGATTGTCAAGGTGTACA
>NW_022437871.1:13380-23230 GCF_009761245.1 Sapajus apella | reverse complement strand
TCCTTGGCCTCAGACCAAACATGATCCAAGTCCTAATTCAACCACTTAACATTTGGAGACTTTGCTCAACCTTTCTGAACTTACTTCTTTATCTTTATGTGGGCATGTATGCTTACATCAGAGTACTTGATAAAGATTAAGTTAAATACATCTAAACCTTGTGGCATTAGCAAATTTCCACGAACATCTTTCCTTTCTTCCTTTCTGTCATCTTCTTTGTACTCCCACCCTTTAATGTGCCCCTGCCTCCTCCATCTCCCTGCCTTCTCTGTGTTCGCTTCAATTTTAGCATGTTCTAACCATGTGATGGCTGTATTGAGGTCTATGGACACAATATGGATTCTTACTTGCTGGCGTAGAACTTGTGAAGGTGGAATTTGCATCCCCTGTCTTAGAAATCATATAGACTAAGAAGTAGGTAGTAGGAGTATCTTGGAACATCCAGATTTTATTAACAGAATAAAGAAGAATAGACAACAGAGAGACGAAAATGACAGATTTCCCTATACAATTACTTTTTTAAAGTAGCTTTAGGATTTATGATACATAAAATACAATAAAATAATCATTTCATTATACAGACAAGGCAAGGCCTTATAATTCAGCCATTGTATTTTCAGGTCCCAGGATTAAAGATGCTGTGATAAATTAATGTGTAGAGTTCTACAGGTTTCACAGGAGAATTTTCTCTAAATAGAGCAAAGTTATTAAATAATGCAGTAATTACTTTGTCTCAGTTTTCTCAGCCACATTGCTAACATTTTCTTAAGGATGATATAGTTCTGATTTGGGAAGGACAAAAGCCTGATAAATCCCAGCTTTCCAACCCAATTTTATTTCCTTTAGCAGCTTTTCTGTACCGAAAAGGAATCCATTATCCTTTGCCTCGTTAAGTGCATCTACATACAACATAAGGGCATTTTTTGGTAAGTGTACCCAAAACTCTGCAGGACGTCCATCAAGACCCAGGGTTCTGCCTGTAGTGGGATCCATAATGGTTCATTTTAGCTTTCCTGGAGTGACAGGCACATTATTGTCGTCATTACTCATTGAAAGACTGAACACTCGAAATGTTGCCATTTCTGCAGATTAAGCAATATGAAAGGCAAGTTGGATTCTTATTAAAAACAACATAACACCTTCATTATAGTCTTTGATTAAAAATAATCCTTATGTGTATCGTATGGCATACAATGATGCTTTGAGGTCTTCACTTACAAGAAGCAAAGGTCTTCTCGCTATATTTTTCTAAATTTAGGATGATTTTAAATCATTTGCCTTGACCCATTTTATGGGCATTAACATTTGCTTCAGTTCTTACTTCCTTGCAGCAAGCCCCTGAATGCGTGTCTTACTTTTTCCTTAATCAAACTTGCTTTTGGAGATGTGATTTTAGTTTCCTGACTGAATGCCTTTGGTCCTCTTCTTTTTAGGTAAAGTGAAAACAGCTAATTAGCGTCTCTTTTCTTCATGATCTTAGAGTTTTCCATATGGGTTATGGAGAGGATTCAGAATTATTATTATTATTGAGGTAATTATTCAAGTTGATTAGTCTTTTTTATTAAAAAAAAATCTCTCCCTGTTGATTACCAATGAGTGTGGAGATGCCATCTGAAGCTGTTGAGAGAGATGAATTGAGCGTGATTCAGTGCTATGATTAGGTCATATGATTGGCCACCAGAACTGATAATCACATCATTAACAGCACATGAATAGAGGAAATGACCTGCAATGAGAGGAGTGAATGATGAATGTAGAGTATGACCCTGTTCCACTCTGACCTTTAGCACGCAATATCTCAAGCCCAAAGTGAGAAAGTACAGATGCAAAATGAAGACCTCAACGATGTGTCACACACTACAGATGGATCCAAAGCTCCAGGGTTGGCTTCTCACTGTGGCTAAACAAATACATGTGGTATCTGACCATGGGGCAAAGTATAGAAACAACTACCATCTGCTGTGAGTTCACTCCACCAAAGGTGTTATGCCGTATAAATGTATATTTTAAGTCTCACGACCACTGTATCAGGCAATACTATTCTGCCCATTGTATAGATGATAAACTGAGTCTGAAAGTTGTTAAGTACCTTGAACTTGCACAACTGATAAGAGGTAGACCCAAACTTTGAATCCAAGCCCATTCAATGTCCATTAGATCTGCTAATTCCAAGTTGCAACTGGTAGATGGAACCATGAGAAGGGCAAAGAAAAGGCTTGAAATTCGCAGGGTTTTAGTTCACTTATTATTATTTTTCATCAGAAACAGTGCTGGCTTCCTCAGGGGCTATCAGCTGAGTAAACTAATAATGATAAAGCTACCAAACCTAGTATTGATAGTTTACCTCTACATATAAGATGTCATCATTTGGTCCTCCCACTTACCCTTTTAGGAAAGAAGAGTTTTATTAAGTAATTCAGAAGGGTTACCTTTGGCCTAATACTGTCTTATCCATGGAGCACAAAGCAGAATGGAAACAAGCTACAAATCTCAGATGTCAATGGTGTGGTGATAGTAATCATAACTACAGCAGAAACAATAAGAATGATAATATTCCTCTGCTATTTCACTTTGAGCCAAGCTGGGAGCTCAGCATTTTACTTATTTCATTATTTTAAGTAGACTTGGATGAAGTATAATTCACTTCAAATGAGTTGCATACATTTATAGTGTACCGTTCAGTGAGTTGTGACAGGTAGATACACCTGTGAAACCACTACCTGGATCAAAACACAGTATTTACATCATCCCCAAATGATGTTCACACACCTTCGCAGTCCACTCCGTCCTGCATTCTTCTTAACGATCAGTCTGCTTTTTCTCATTGTAATTAGTTTGCATATTTAATAATTTTATGTAAATAGAACAATACACTCTGTGCTCTTTTGTATGTGATTTTTTTTCACTCAGAATAATGATTTTGAGTTCACCCACTTTATTATGTGTATCGGTAGATTTTTCTTTTTTTTATAGGTGAGCAGTATTTCATTTTGTGGGTATGCCATATTTTGTCTATCCACTTTTCACCTACTGATGAACATTTGAGTTATTTGCAGTATTTGGCTATTCTAAATAAAGCTTCAGTGAACCTTCACATACATGCCTTTGTGTGCTTTTATTTTTCTTGGGGTAGAGACCTAGAAGTGGAATGGCTGAGACTTATCATAGGTTTATATTTAACTTCTTAGTAAACTGATAACTTTTTTTTCAGAGCTGTTATATTTTATATTCCCATAAGCAGTGTATAAGAGTTTCAGTGGCTCCACATCTTCATCAATGCTTTTTTTCCCTGTCTTTATTACAGACATTCTAATAGGTGTAAACTGATATCTCACTGTGGTGTTAACTAGATGACTAGTGCAAACTAAAGCTCCAGACATCATGTTCACATGCAATTCCTTGATGAATAATGATGCTGAGCACCTTTTTAGGTGATTTTTTGCAATGCATATATTTTCTTTTGTGAAGTATACTAAACTCTCTGGCCAATTTTTATTAGATTAATTTTATTATTATCATTGATTTGTAAGAGCACTTTGTATATTCTGAATAAAACTGTGTTGTCAGGTAATGTATTTCTATTATTTTTACCATTCTGTATCTTTTCATTTCCCTAATAATGTCTTTGAAAGAAAAAAAGTCAAATTTTGATAAAATCTAATTAATTTTTTTCTTTTACGGTTTATATCTTTTTATTTACTTTAGCGTAATATTTAACTCTCTCATAGCCTGATATGGAAACATAATTGTCTATATTTCTCAAAGAATTAGATCTAAATCTCCCAGGGACTATGTTTCAGGGACTAGGAATAGGAATTAGACCTGTTCCTCCCGGGGGAATGCAGTCAGAGGTTAGAGCAGGTGAACAGAATTTAAGATCCATAAAAGTTTGTGTGGGCAAATGCAAAAGACAGAAACTAGGACAATATTTTGGATTCTGTCACAGAGGTGATGATTCATTTTCTAAAAGGAGTTTTGATATTAAGATTCATTCAGCATCTCTTCTTGGGTAAAACTTTTCCAAGCTGAAGGAATCAGTGTCCTATGTCTGGTGCCTGATGCCCAGTTAATAATCAGAAAAACCAAGATAAAATCAGGACTATTTATTTTGAGTCCAGTGCTCTATCTACCCCTCTGAGGCAAAATCCTTGTCACAGGGGGAAAAAAAAAGCATATTCATAAAACAAAACAAAACTATAATTAGCTTAAGTAGTAGGATAGAGGGACAAGTCTATATTTTCTTCTTAGATAAAATACAAATAGGACACAATTTTTCTTTTGAAATATAAATGGCAAAATAGTTTCTTGGACTTCACAAGAATAAAAAAGGATTGAATAGTCACTGGTAAGTTTCATCCTCTCACAACTCTTCTCAGAGAATAAAAAATACAAAACCTTCTTTTCCTCTCCATTTCCTATTATGCAGGCAGGCACCATTAATTGCAATTGATTACTTCTTCAGACTGCATCCTGTAATTTCTCCTGCCACATTTCTCTGGCCAACTCACTGCTCAGATCTATTTTGGCAGATGTGAGTTTTATATTTCTCTTGCCCCTGGCTACCTTTGAATTACCACAGCTCTGCGGCATTGCAGGTCCATCACCTGAAGGTATGACAAAGGAATATTGTACAACTACCACTGATATCAACTTTAAATGGAAATTAGATTTCTTTCCTTCTTATGTTCCACTTTAATTTGAGCAAACTAAAGTTCCAGACATCGTGTTCACTGAAACCATCCTTCTTTTAGATAGTGCAACAGTAGTCCTGCTTGCTTAAGTACCTTTCAATTTTTATGCCTCTCTTTCTCTCCCCGTTCTCTTTAGTAGCATACTTCTGCCACAGGGAAGGCCATAATGTGTTTACATGAATCTGCCTGCCCATTCAAGCAATAGGAAGCAGGAGAGTCACTTACCAAGCTGATGAAATGTGCTACAGTGGTCTAGGAGCCTTTAACTCTTCAGTTCTATTTCCAAAGCAAAATGCATTTTCAGGAGAAATGTCTGGGAACCAGATGGATCTTTGGAAGACTGAATTGCAATCCTTCTATCATTGAAAATGTGAGGGAGTGACAATATCTAAAGGAACATCAAAAAGGTAACCAGTAAACCACCAGTAAATCCCTTGAAATCAAGTAGCCAATTACCTTTTTGAATAAGCCAAATGCTCAATTCCACTAAAATGATAGACATAACCCAGTGTGAACAACTTAGTCTGTCTTTGACAGAATATTTTGTTGATTTATTGGGGGAACAAGCTCTTTTGGTAGTCTAATTTTTGCAGAGCTTACAGACAAAAAGAATGGTTGATGGCTTTGCTGGTTATTCTTGATTCGTCTCTACCAAATAAATATATCTTGCCCTTCCCTCTTCTGCGCTTTGTCCCAGGAAGGCTGATTCTGTGGGAGAATTCTGGTAGGGGATTGGAGATGGGAGAAGAGAGAGGGTGGGGTATTTTTTCTTCTCTTACTAGCGTTTCTGCTCTGCTGTGCTACTGGCAGGAACCATGCACGTTGCAGCCCCTGCCTCCACATTCAGTCACCCATCCATGGCCTCAGCTCTTCTGGGTCTGGTAACACTTTTTCTACTTCCTTCCCTTTCTAGCTTAAGGGTGGGCACATTATTGCCACTTTCAGAATGACTTACATCTCTGTTTTTCTCAACCCAGACTATACTCACATAGAAGAGTCCATCCATAAAGTTATTTTAAATTAAACTCTTTTTTCTTTGCATTTGTTTCCTGAAATAGTTTGACCTGATGAAGTTTTCTTATTAGAAATTTTTTCCTTTTTAACAAATTGGTTTTTGTGATTATTTAGCGAGCTACAAATGTTTATACTTAATGGTAACTTGAGTATGTTTTCAGTAAATAAAAGTAAATATATATTAATAATAGGTACAAATTGAATAATCATAAATGATTTTTATTTATACCAAACTCCTTATCTCCCAGGCCACGTTAAGTATTTGAGTTTGTAACCTGATGTGTTGCATCCCTGGCTTTAAAATTTCCCAGAAAAGATACAGGTGAGGCAGTTAATAAAATGCGTGAAATGAATTTCTTATTCCTTTAGGAAGTCTTTGCTGCAGGTGAGCTAGTATTCAAAGAACCTTCCCTTTGGTGCCTGGCAGGTATGATGCAAATTACTTCTCCCTGTCTCTCTTCCCAGAAAGTCATTCTAAGGCCTAGACAATTAGACCACCATAGAGATTGCTTCTAAAACTCACTTACTGTTTAAGGGCTAAATCTATACATTAACATATACGTTTTTCTGTCCCCAAATATTAAGGCCAGAACTTCAACCCATTAAAAAAGGCAAAGAAAGACCTTAAACTGTAATGAGCTCTTGGAAAACTGACCCAATTTTCTGTTTTTATATTTTGCTTTGTTTTAGGTGAAATGAAGCTAACCAGATTTGGTTTTCCATTTTCCAATTCTGCTGTAACACATTTTTTTCTCAATAAAGATGCTTGTTTGCAGTAAATTAAATACTTGTAAACTACATCAATTCCTTGAGGATGATTATTGCTACCTTTGCTAATTTTTCTGTACTTTTTTCTTTTTTCTCTCTTGTTTTCAAAGAAATTCCTGATTCAGTGGAATCTTACTTCTGAATATATTTTGTGTACTCTGGTAGACATACTCTCCAAACAAAAAATAGTATCAACAGCAAAAGGAGGTTTTAGAAATGCTAATACTTTTAATTGCGTATATATTTGCATATAATATATAAGTATATAATATATACTATTATATATTATATATATTTTATCAACTTGTATATATAATTATATGTACAAGTATATATATACACATCTATATAATTGCATATATACATCTAAGACTGGCTTGAAGAATAAGTTGGCTAGGACCACAGTTAAATTCATAGCATAGAAGGAGGTAGAGTAGGATGGCTGACTAGAGGAACCTAAGGCCTGTATCTCCCACAAAAAATGATGAAAACAATGAACAAACAACTATATTTAAGCTGGAGTGTTTGAAGGAGAGCACTGGGGTACAGCAGGGAAAGAAGAAAAACCTGTGCAACTAAGACACCTTGAAAAAGGGTGACATATGGAATCAAACAAAAGGTTCTGCTCTACCACAATGTCTTCTCAGATGAGATTAGCTCAGAACAAGAGGGCACTTCATTCAGTGGGAAAAAAGTAAGCTGAAGGCTCCAGCAGTTTTCATTAATGTTGTAGACATTTGTAGTCTTTGCTACCGGGAATCCTGCAGTCCCCAGAATCCCTGAACTCAGTTTAAAAAACTTCCCTATGCCCATGCAATTGCACTGCCCCAGTGAAGGAACACACATTGTCCTCCCTTTGCCCCATGACACAAGTTGTAGCTGTATAATACCATCTTGAAACTACAGCCACAGCTAGAATGCATCCTGCTCTGGAAGCTAGTAGCTACTGCATCTCATTATAGATGATATGCTACCATTACAACATTTTACATTTACACATGATAATGCACCATTCTCCTGCTGTACTACTACAGCTACCTACACCCTCAGAACAAGCTGCCTACAAGCTCCTCTGCCTTACATATCCTAGTGAATGCATCACCCTGATCCTCGCCTCTCAGAGCCTGAGTTTGGTGCTCAAGCACTGGAGCCCATACAGCACCCTGTTCCCAAAGGAACAGGTGATCCTGCTCCACAGAGAAGCCAAATTTGGACTAGCTGCAGACATAGTTGGTAGGTTCATCAGTGAAGCGCACTGCTCCCAAGGGAGCCCCAACCTGAGCCAGTAATTCAGCTCCTGTCACCACAGCAGCATTCACCTGCTGGGTGAACCACTTCTAAGGAACCTCAAACTCTTTGCAGACCAGACCTAAAGTACTTCCACGTGCTCACCAGCCAGGTATGCCAATTCCAGGGGTGCCCCACCCTGAGCCTGTGGATTGGCTTCCATGTGCTACCAGTGCACTCACCAGCCAGACATGCTGCTTCCAGGTGGTCCCTGCCCAAAGCCATGCGACCAGCCACACTAACTCTTGTAGTCTAGACCACTAAGGCACTCAAAGGCCTCCTTGAGTTGACTACAGCTGAAAAAAAACTACATGGAAATTACAATATTACATCCAGCTGGACCCAAAGCCAGCATATCCTACCAAACTGATACCCTAAGACACATCTGTAGGTGAAAGTCTTTTTCTTTGAAAGCCGCTGTATATAACACAAAGGTGACCAGTTAACCAGATGGAAAGTGTCATCACAGAGACACAAGAAACATGAAAAGGCAAAGAAATATGACACTACCTAACAAGCAAAATAATTCTTCAATATTTGAGATGAATAACTGATCTCAAAGAAATGAAGGTTATGAATTTACTGAAAAGGACATGTACTCCAGAACTTAAAGTATAATAAAAAATAAATATTATAACTATAATTATCAAGAAAACTCAGAAAGATGCCAGAGAATACAGACAGACAATTCAAAAATACCAGAAAAAGAATTAATGACCTAAAATAAATTCAGAAATGAAATAGATTTAAAAAATTGGAATGGAAGAAATCAACAAATGAAATAAAAAATATAATAGCTTCAACAGCAGACTAGATCAACCAGAAGAAGTGATTTCTGAACCTGAAGACAGCTCTTTTAAAATACCTCACTCAAAGGAAAAGAGAAGAAAAAAGAATGAAAGAGTAAAGCTTAAGCAAACAAATGTTGGCAGTATAGGAGTTTCAGAGGGAGGAGACAGAGAAAGGAGAAGGCACAGAAAGCTTATTTAACAAAATAAGCTAAAAGCTCTCCAACTACTGGGAGAGATAGAGACATCTGGATCCATAAGTCTCAAGGATGCATTATAGAGTCAACTCAAAGAGGTTCTCTTTAGGGATATTATAATAAAGCTGTCAAAAATAAAAGACAAAGAGATCATTCTAAAAGCAGCAAGAGAAAAGCATTAAGTCTCAGGTAAGGAAATTACCAGCAGACACTCAGCAGATCTCTCAGCAGAAACCTTGTAGGCTATGAGAGAATGGTATAATGTATTCAAAGAACTGAAAGAAGAAGAGAAAAAACTTTCAACCAAGAATACTATGCCAAGGAAAGCCATCCTTCAGAAACCAAGGAGAAATTAAGTTTTTCCAAATATAAGCTGAGGAAGTTTATCACCACAAAATTGATCTTACAAGAAATGTCTAAGAGAGTATTTGAAGCAAAAGAATAATTACTAATATGAAAACATTTGAATGTTTAAACCTCATTATTAGAGATAAACTCATAATAAATTTAATACAAATTAATGTAATTGTGGCAAATAATCTTTCTAATCTTCAGTTTGAAGGTTAAAAGTCAAAATGATCAACAAAGATATCTACAATAAGTTGTTAAGGGGCACACAGAATATTAAAAGATCTAAATTAAGGCAACAAAATTATACATATAGGGAAAGGGAAAAATCTAAAGTAACTGTATGCAACTAAAAAGTTATTAGTTTAGGATACTCATGGTAACTAAGATTTTTATGTAAGCCCCACTGTATCTACAAAAAGAAAAAAAATCACAACACATACACAAACAAAAATAAAAATGAAATCTTATTATTATAGGAAACCACCAAACTTTGGTTATTTCAAAAAGAGAAATAATAAAAGAGGAAGAATAAAACAAATTATCTATAAAACAACCAGGAAACAAATAACCAAATGGTAGGAATAAGTTGTTAACTATTAATAATAACCTTGAATGTTAATGAATTAAATTCTTCAATTAAAAGATACAGAGAGAGTGGCCAAATGAACAAAAAGCTCCCATCACCGACAAGAACACACATAGACTTAAAGTGAAGTATGAAAAGCATTCTATGCAATTGGAAACCAAAAGACAG
>NW_022437871.1:0-13370 GCF_009761245.1 Sapajus apella | reverse complement strand
AAAAAATCCAGTTATAGAAACTTAGGAAAGCACATTCAGAAAATAGTGATTAAGATATTAAAAAATTAATGAAAGCTGCAAATAAGGCCTTCCTCCATAAATTGCCAATTATAATCATTCAGCCTTTGGTTATATAAGCCTGACTAGAATTACTTTTGCTTTTGGACCCAAATCCCTAGAGTCTCATGTTCTTGGCTGGAGCAGACAGAGTAAAATTATTGTGTGTGAACCTCCTAAATTCTGAATACAGCATTTTCTCACTTACTACTCTCACAGGTCTGCAAGGTAATGGGAAAGAAAGAAAAGGAAGGCAGTTTGAACACTGGATTCATTAAAAAGCAAAACATAAAGTTCAAGTTGCATCTTGAACTTAATCAGCTGTAATAGTACTTCCCTTGAGCTATATAAAAGAAATTTCTCTAGATTTAGGCACTAGTATAAGCAGAGATGAAAGAGTGAAGCATTTACTTAGAAACTTCTATTTCCCTTTCCATAATAACTAACCACACTGATAAGGAGCCTAAAGCAAAAGGGAGGTGTTTTAATACCTGCTTAATAAAAATCTCCTACTTAGAACACTGGATTGTACATCAAAAAACTAGTGCTTCCCAAGAGACTTGTACCATCTTGAGGATGTAGCTCCACACTGCTGAACTTGTTTTTCTTCATGCTGATGCAATGCAGTGCTTCGTTATAGGATAGATGAGAGGAAAAAAACAGAAAATATGAAAGTAAGATATTAGAATTGGGCCAAAGATTTAAAACTTAGAAAAAAGACAGCAACATTCTAAACCTTGTAGCTGCCTTCTTCACCCTCCCAAGATACAAAACCCAAGGCAATCAAGCAAGCAAAATACTTCCAGATAAATGAAAATGATATGCATTTGGGTTCCTTACTTATATGCATGGAGGATTTGCCTATGAATTTAGTTATGCTTTGAAAATTGAAGTTCTGTCTCCTCGTGGAGACATTTAACATCAGTGGTTAGTTCTGTCTCTACTTGTGTATATCCTGGGGCTGAAATAGAGTTTAGGAGAGCATTCCACGTCACTTTCTGATTCTGGAACTCCTTGGAGTCTACCATTTCCTTTAACAATAATGATTGGGAAATCATTATTGGCCCCTTAGAAAGCACAATTCAGAATTCATCAGTTTCAATAAATGAGATACTTCTTGTTATCATGGTCACTGAATAGACTTCAAGCTCCCATGGTGGGGGCTAAATATATAAATGTGTGTTTGTGTGTGTACATATGTGTGCCTGCATATACATGTGTGCAAATGTGTGTGTGAAGCTAAACTTGTACTTTGGCTTAGGAAGAAAAGCTTCTCAGTGTCCATGAAAAAATAGGTACTTTTTTTTTTTGCATATGCACACATCCAAACACACACGTTTAACTTTCAACTTTATCATTCAGGGCAAAGAAGAGACATGTGAGCTAATGGTAGTGATGATGGCTGCCAGTCACCAAGACTGTTGCCCGCCTTCAGCCTTTGGCAACAACATCATCATCATTATTCATAGTCACAACAGAAAATAATTAACATGTCTTGAGTCTCATCCCACAAAGCCAGAGACACTTTAATTAGGACTTTATATATATATATATATAGGTATAATTGATATACATGAAATAACATACAGTGAGGCCCATGCTAAGGCAAGGAATCAGTGAGATGCAACTAGACCTTTACGAATACTGCCAACCACACAAGATAACACAGATTTTGTGGCAAAACATGCAGCTTCTTGCATTCTATCATCACTGGTGCCCTTCATCTTGGCACCCCTACTTCTTGTTGTCCTCCCTATCCTTCTCCCACAACCCTGAAACCAACGTGAAGCTGCCAGTTTCCTCTGTGGTTGATCTTTCATTCCCCATTTGCAGCTGAGAGACCCACAAGGGTCCCAGTCCCATTGTGAACTGTGTGTTTCAGAAAGCCACTGGAGCCCTGACTGCTCACAGAAGTCACAGACATGATTGAGTTAATACACATTTAAAAGTCTCTTTTCATGATCTTGTGTATCCTTTCAAGTGCATATAGAAAAAGTCCTGGGAGTTTATTTCTTTATTTAACAAATGTTTATCATATATCTACTATGAGGAAGCCATTGGACTATTTCCTGGAGACATAAACTCTATTCATTCTTCTTCATAAACATTCAGCTGGAGCCAATTACTAACATTAAAATCATATCATTCATTGCCATTTTTTCTCTTTTTTTTCTGTACTGTATTTCATTACTCTTATACATGAACGTCCTCCTTTTTTTCTTTCTCTGCCTAAGTACGAGCCATTCTTTTTCTCCTCAGCTTTATTGAGGTACAATTGAAAAATAAAAATTGCCCATATTTAAGGTATGCAATTTGATGTTTTGATATACATATACATTGTAAAATGAATTACCACAATTAAGCTAATTATTATATTAATCATGTCACATTATTATGATATTGTGAAGTGTGATTAGAACACTTAAGAACAACCCTCTTAGCAAATTTTAAGCATACAATATAATATTATTAACCATAGTCATCATGTTATAGGTTAGATCTCCAGAACCCATTCATCTTGTATAACTGAACCTTTGTCCTCTTTGACTAATGTTCCTAATTTCCCCACTCCCAGCCCCTGGCAACCACCATTCTCCTTTCTGCTTTTATGAGTTCAACAAAAGATAACAAGTGTTGGCAAGGATATGAGAAAAAGGAACACACTGTTGGCGGGAATGTAAATTGGTATAGACATTTACGGAAAACAGTATGGAGATTCCTCAAAAAATTAAAAATAGAGCCACCATATGATCCAGCAATCTCACTTCTGAGTATATATCCAAAAAAATAAAGTCGATATCTCAAAGAGATATTTGTGCCCCCCATGTTTGTTTATAACAATATTATTCGCAATAGCTGAGATGTGGAAACAACCCTAATGTCTGTCAACAGATGAAGGAATAAACTGTGGAAAATATGTATATGTATACCTACAAACACAATGGAATATTATTTACCCTTAAAAAAAGAAGAATATCCTGCCATCTGCGATAACATGGATGAACCTGGAGGACATTATGCAAACCGAAATAAGCCAGACATAGAAGGACGAGAACCGCGTGATCTCACTTACATGAGAAATCTAAAAGAGTCAAACTCATAAATGCAAGCCATTCTTAAAATCTCAGTTTCAATGCCAGGTTCATGAAGTCTTCTCAGATCACCCCAGTGAAAAATAATCTTGCTTTGAGAAAAAATTCCAATGCCTTTATTGTTTGTTTCTCTCATAAGGGACATTACATAATCCTTTCCCCTCCAGTGTGGGATAGACCTAGTGAATTACTTCTAAGGAACAAAATTTGGCAAAAGTGATACAATATCACTTCTGAGATTAGATTATAAAAAGGGTGGCTTGCATACCTCTCTCTCTCTCTCTCTCGTTCTCTTTCATAGAAGCAAATTGCCATATTGTGAACTGACATATGAAGACATATCCTTGTGCTAAGAAACAGAAGCCAGTCTCAGGCCATAACTAGGAAGGAATTGAATCCAGCCATCCACATTGTGAGTCAGCTCAGAAGTAGATTTATCCCATTTGAGCCTCAATATAACTATAGCCCCAACTAACATCTTTTTTGTTTTTTGTTTTTGTTTTTTTGAGACAGAGTTTCACTCTTGTTGCCCAGGGTGGAGTGCAATGGCACGATCTCAGCTCACCACAACCTCTGCCTCCCGGGTTCAAGCGATTCTTCTGCTTCAGCCTCCCGAGTAGCTGGTATTGCACACATATACCACCACGCCTGGTTAATTTTGTATTTTTAGTAGAGACAGGGTTTCTCCATGTTGGTCAGGCTGGTCTCGAACTCCCAGCCTCAGGTGATCCACCTGCCTCAGTCTCCCAAAGTACTGGGATTACAGGTGTGAGCCACTGTACCTGGCCCCAGCTAAGATCTTAATTGCAGCCACATGAAATAGACCATGGGCCAGAGGATCTAACACATTGATGCTTGGATTTCTGACCAGTGTGAGAAAATGTGAGATAATTGTTCTTTTAAACCATTAAGTTTATAGATACTTTTTTACACAGCAATAGGGAATTGACTCTAACCTGCAAGTGTAGCTCTTTGTATAATAGAGTATTTCATTCATTCATGCATCCATCAAATATTTAGTGGGTATCTACTATTCTTTCTTTTAGGTGCTGGGTTAGACAAGGTGAATCAGATTTCAACGTTGCCATATATTATATATGTTGTTATACTTACATATATAATTTAAAAATATGAAATGGATATGAATGTGCATAGTTGCATGTCTTCTCTCCATTTAAACCCAAGCCTTGTAGGATGGGCCTTTGAAAATATCTTTTTTATGAGGTGCATATCAATGCATCAATGAAGAAGTTAAATAAATAGTTAAATGAATATTTAAATTTATTACTCTTCTACTGATGGTATTTTGGTTTCTGGTTACATTTCTCTTCATACGTATAATTCTATTCTCTGAATATTTCCATAGGATAGCTTTCTAGGAGTGATCTTATTGGACAAATGGACTTTGGGCATTTTTAAAGCTTTTAATAACTTTTCAAGTTGGATGTACCAGTTTATGTTTTCTGCAGTAAAGAATGAGTAAGCATTCTCCCAAAGTTTTATTTTTAACATCTACACATGGAATCTTAGGTCAAAGTTAGAACTGACCATGCAAAGCAACCTAGAGTAGCAAGTTTTAAGCTTTTCACTCCTGCAGTGTGTTTGGAAACACTGTGGGCTGTGACAGACAAATGAGCTTGAAGAGCTCAAAGGGTTTTTCCTCAGGTGTCCTGAGATATTCTCATTGAACAGGCATTAGGTTTGAAGGCTCTTGCTCAGTGTAGACACTTTCGTAAATGTTACTCATGAATGACTGACTGCACCGGACTGATGATGATAAAGGTGAACTCTAAGAAAAGACACACAGAGAGAGAGAGAGAGAAAGAGAGAGAAACACACAGAGAGAGAAACAGGGTTTTCATTTACTTTAGCCAAATCTCCTATGGTTGAATACATCTGCTGTTTTTCCATTGAAAATGAAACATTTTTGATTGGATGTGAAAATCTATGTCATGAAATGCCCCTAAGAGAACAAAACATGTATCAGGTGATAATGGACGTTATTACTAGAAGCAATATTTTTTTCCTTTCTTTTTTTCTTCCTGGCTTTCACTCAACCATAGTAAATTTTAATATGTGCGTCAGGTTTCCTGCAATTTATATAAAATGAAACTCTTTGGGGAAGATAACATCTGAATGTCCACATGATTTCATGCTGCCGTCTCAACTTAGATCTAAAGCTAATGTCAGTTTCTTGTACTTTCTCCTGGGGAGATGTCAACAGAATATGCTGGTTCAAAATAAATGTGTTCCTGTGACTGGTATTTCTGATGGACCTGGCTGCGTTTCTGCTCTCAGCAATCACCCCCTTCTGTGATCACAAGAAAAATAGGCCCATCTTTTAAGACAGGAATAATTTTTGCTTCACTGAGTACTGTTTCTAAAGTTGGTTTTAGTATCAAAATCTATTGGTTAATCTTTCTGTCATATCATATTATGCAAAGAAGTTTACTGTACACTTGGTTCCCAAAACATCTTGAAGTCTAATGGAATATGATTGGTTCTTGAAGATTTCAGAACCAAATAATTATTTCTCTTATTTTTCTAGTCTTCTGAATTTGCTTCTCCCAGCTATCATTCTTTTGCTCTTTTTACCATCTGAGGGTTGATATATACATACTTGGAGGCATCACGAGATATACCACCAATGCATATTGAGAGAGTGTATATTTGAACTAAAATAACTAGAATGGTAGAGGATGTCAGTCCGTAGTCAACAGATGACCATTGAAATAGCCATGGCTTCGCTACTTGGATAAGTCCAAGTTAGGAGAGCAGATAAGAATGACAGTCTTTCTTCAAAAGGCTGTGTGGTCAGGTGGGCATGTGAAGCCACTTGTGTTGTATGATAGAGCAAAGGGAGCCAGTATCAACAAGTAGGTTCTACCTCCCAAATATCTCTTAAGCCTATTTCTCTTCATCTCAGCTCCCCGCCGCTCTAGTGTGTGGCATTTTCGTCTCTTGCTGGACTACTCCCACAGCCTCATAAGTGGTCTCCCCAGTTCACTTTTGCTTCCCTCCAATTCATGTCTTTCCCCTGCTTAAAACACTTCAATAACTTCACATCACTTTAAATAAAAGAGTTCAGAGTCTTAGCTGGCCTACCTAATCCTGAATAATTCCGTTCTTTTCCCACTTCCAGTCCCGTTGCTTTGCCCCTTAGTCTTCGCTTCTCCTGTAGTGGGGTTCTTTGAGGAAGTGAACACTCATGCATCTAGATAACTTCATGCTGCAGCCTTGGCCACATACTTAGTTTCCTTCCTCTAGTATTGGAAACTCTGGATATGTTTATCCTTTGGTTGGAACTGTCCTTTCTTCTTCAAGCACTTCCTTGGTGCTCCTCCTTGTACCATCTGACCCATACTTATTCTTTGGGCTTCAGGCATGCTCCTCCCTTCCTCTCCAGGCTGTTTCCTCTCTACTCCTTTTCCCGTGCTTTTCCTGTAATTACGTACACCATGTCTATTTTCCCAGCTTCCTGAACATTCTGTAAAGGAAGATGTTGCTTTTCTTACCCACTGCTGTATTGTAGCATCTACAATAAAGTATTCCTTTGCCAGGAGATGCTTACATAATAAATAAATAAATAAATAAATATTGAATGAAAAACTAAATTAAAGGAAAGAATAAAATGAAATTTTATTTTTTCTATTTGCAATGACTCTGACACTGGAAGTTCTTAGCTGATAAATTGGACATGTTTTTGGTGGGGGTGTTGTCCTTTACTAGAAGTATTCCCATAGACACTAAAAAACCTCTTGCTAGAAACAATGCAATGGCATATAAAAGACCTAGTAGGATAACCGCACTGTATCCTTTAATTGCTCTTCCAAGTCAGATGATTCTATGATTTGTAAATTATTTTGAAGCTATGTTTGGGGACTGGAGGAGAAGTAATGTGAATAAAAAGATTAGTAAGAAAGATATTAAATTTTTAGCTAAAGATGAATGATTTGAACGTCTGGTTCTCCAATTTGCATGAGAAGGTTTGTGCGTGTGTGGATGCTATGTCCTTGATCACAGATGAAGGTGATAGTCACTCATTCATTCATTCATTGAACAAAGGTTTTCCTGATGGGAACATAGCAGAGAACAAGAAAATAAGGTGCTTTCCCTCAAGAAGGATCTATTCCAAAGGATAATAAACAACAAATACATGAATAAATAAGGTAGTAATTAATAGTTAAGAAGAATGAGATAGGAGGGTGGCTTCCTTAATCATAGAAGACATATGTAAGAAGGGAGTATTTGAGTTGAGATTTGAATGACAAGAAGGAGAAGTTGTGCAAAGATCTAAGAAAAAGAAGCATAGAATGGACCCCTAGACAAAGGCCTTAAGGCAGAAGTAAACTTGGCATGTTGAAAGGGAGAAGGAAGGCCCGTGTAGACGGCACAGTGTGAAGAAGGAAAGGGTGGTGCAGAACGAGGTTGCAGCAGTGGTTGAGACAGATCAGGTGAGGGTTTGTAGGCTATGAGGAGGAGACTGAATTCCATGATAATGAACTGAGCAGTCATGGAAGTTTTGAGTAGAGGACTTACCTGCTCACAGTTTGAGTTTACCTTCCTGTCCTTATTGTAAAAACCTTTTAGACTCATCTACCCTGTGGCTCAAGGTAGGATTTCCTGATTTTGCTCACACATGTTCTACTCTGTTCCTAGTTAGAGGGGAGCTCTGCTGTACTACCCAAAACAATTCCAAATGAGTATCTTCTGAAAGTATTGGCTTAAAGAAAAGCATTTTTGGAAGCTGGAAACATTGTGCAAGAGCTCAACGTTGAAAGTAAAGACAATAACAACAGAAAGCTATTTGACTGATGTGTCAAATTTTACATTTTTAAAGCTTCCAGCCTCTTTTTTGTATTTCTAGAGAAATCATGGTTTCTCCCCTAGGACCTTTTAAATAGCAGGTCAACTTCATACAAAATGGAAGAAGTCAACCTCATTCTGCATGACTACAAAAATTCCAACCCCTCAGAATATATCTAAATATTTCCAAAGAGTGCTGACATGTCCTGGTTGATTTTTATCATTCTCGCTCTGAATTGTAACTTCTAACTCCTCACCCTACCATTTTCAGACGTTTGTCTCTAGTTCTCCTTGTCATTTAACTCTTTTCTCTTTGTTTTGCCTAAAGTGTTGACATAGCACCTTCCTTTATTTTCCAGGTAGTGCTAACAAGAGACTGAAACCAAGTTGCAGCAGGATAGTAAACTTTACTTGAAAATTGAAGACAAATAAAGTCATGTTAATTGAGATGAGAACAATTTGACTCAAAACTAGACATGGCTACTGCCTGAACTGGTCATCCGTCATCTGTCACAGGAAACGCCTTCTGGATGGTGCTCACTGTGGCTCTGGACTGCCATCCTGTTGATGACGCCTTCTTCTCATTCTCTCATTTTGTCTCTTCCACCAAAAAATGGACCCCCGACTTTGTTTTTTGATCTGTAAAGAAATCTGCGTTTTTTGTTAGTGTCCTTGCTGTGGGGTGGATTGTATCTTCCCCAATTCCTGTGTTGAAGTCTCAATCCCTAGTACTTCAGTATTTGACGGTATTTGGATATAGGGTCTTTAAAGAGGTAATTCGGTTGAAATGAGGTCATTAATGTGGGCCGTAACCCAATATAATGGATGTTCTTGTAAGAAGAGGATTTTGGACCCAGACAGACATGGAAGGAGAACACGATGTGAATATAGAAACAGCCAAGGGAAGATACTTCAGGGAAAACCAACCCCGACATCTAGATTTTAGGCTTCTAGCACAAAGAACTGTGGGAAAATAAATTTCTGTTGTTTGTCACCCACTTGGTGATATTTTTGTTATGGCAGCCCAGAAGTCTAATACAACCCTCCAGCCTCTTTCCATACCTCTTCAGTTTTGTTTTTTTCAGAGTTGTACTGTTCCTCAATAAAACACGTTACTAAAGCAAGCACTTATCGTCATTGTCTGTAGTTTTTCTATTCCATTACCTCTATCCATGGTAGAATTATCTACTATCAAATAGGCATTTTAACTGCACTAGTATGACCAAGAAGGCTTTTTAAGTGATCACTTGCAACAAAGCAAAGAATCTGTCCTGGAGATTTGTTCATGTCACCAGGAAAATTTTTGTCATTCTCATAGGAGCCAGATTACTTTCTGTGTCTAGCCATCACTGCCTCAGAAGTATTGATGTTTGGTTTCAGAGCATTCCATTGTTTTCCCTTGTAAACCCAGGGTTGAGCTTTTCCTAAGCTCTAAGAGCACTCATTTACAAATATTGACAGCTTTCACATGACAATCAGCCTAGAGCGTTTCACACCTCTCTGTTAGTGTCCTCCAAGACTGCCAAAGTCAGCTCAAGCAAACTGGGGCTGGCTGAGCAGCATGCCAAAGCCAGGCACAGAGTTCACAGCTGTGTTCTCTGCTTCATCAGCACATGAGCCAAGTGGAAGTTGTCCCTAATGTCTTCCCCTTCCAACCAGGTCGGTCTCAATTCCACATGCTTATTAAAGCCTTATAGAAATATTTCTGTTTCACATCTTATGCTAAGGGTTTGATATTTTATTCCATTCGGTCCTCACCACAACCCTCAGATATAGGAGTTATCACATTTTATGGATGAGGAAATGGAGGTTTGGAGGATTTAAATGGCTTACCAAAAGTCACAGGCTGGTAGTGCTGGGTTCTTGTGCTAAGGTTTACATGCTGCAGAGGTCCTAGCTTTTTATCTTTCTCTTAGAATCATTGTGAGCCTTTCATGATTTCTTTAGGTTTAATCATTACTCCCTTCCATTAACTTTTATATCAAATATTGCCATAACCACTCAGCACTTAGCTGTGGCCCCCTTTGAATTGTTCTTTGTTTATTTAATGGGTATTTGTCCGGTGTCCCCATTTGTATTATCCTTCTCCTGTGATAGAAACAGTGCTAACAGCTAGTTTATGTTTACTCCCATGCAGTTTTGCACTCTGTGGAAACTCCGTGCTGCTGCTTTCCTAGAAACTCAAGGAAATCTTATGAAATTATTTTTTGGAATGTCTTATAATAACAAACACCAAACGGGATAATCTGGTGAAATTTTTTGAGAGGCAATACATACAATATAAAGGTAAGAGCTGTGGTATATTATTCAGAATATCACAATTTCAATTTCACCTCAATTTTTGCTGTCTCTTTTGTTCTAGAGACGTTACCTTAGCCCCTCTAAGCCTCAATTTTCTTATCTGTAAAATGGGAATAAGTGACATTTCAGTGACTTGCTATGAGAACTGGAGGTGAGACTGGGCATGAAGATGCTTCCTAGATTATAAAGTGCTATCACACAAGAGACATTATATATTTCAGAATTTGTAGTTCTGTCATAAATCTTCACCTATAATAAATGACATCTTTCAATGATTTCATTTTCTCCATGGAATAAAAAAACACGGGTGGTCTACAAAGTTTCTTCTTATTTTAACACTCTATGAATTTCTCCTTATGGTGATCGTGAGAATGTGTGGGATTGGCTGGGGTGGCTGTGTAAGCCAGACCTTCCAAAGTGAGAACTGATGCCTTATATTCAAAGGGCTTCTCACTCACATCCCACTTGCCAACCAAAAGGATCCCATCACATGTGGGGGCTGTTTCTGTCTTCAGAGAAGGGGTGGTGTGGTTATATGAAACGCATTATCACCAGTGCAGATGGAGAAATGCCATTCTCCATGACTTTGTGGTTCAATGACTTTCTTTCCCGCATAGTGTATATCAACTCACAACTGTATGCTGATGTCTTTGAACTCTTGTCCCCAAAAGAAAAAAGTAAAATCTGAAGATAAACGTTTTCTCACTTTCATTTAAAGTGCAGCTGTTTTAAGATTACTACCCCCATATCCCCCAGCACAAATTCTTTACATTTTTCTCTTCTCTTGACAAAGAGAGTGAGAATGAGGGCCATGTTTAACAGACGTGGAAATGGAACAAACATATATTCACAAACTAACTGATAAAATGCAGTTTTGTTTTCTATCGAACAAAAGCTCTGAGAGTGCTAAAAGCGTCTGGAAATTTTCCCCAATGGCACTAGGTATGACGTGAATGTGTTTGTGACTCTATTTCATGACCTTGCTGCAACTTCCTGTCTTGACTACACTGAAGCAAAGTAGGCCATGCAGTTACAGAGGTTTGGCTTCTTCTCTAGGAAAGATGGCAGTTGGAACTTTTACTACTAAAGTGCTCGACTACTGAAGATCTCTTTTCTTCAGAGAAAGTGGTTTTTAAACATATAAAAATACCAAATTTCTTTCCAGGTTTCCAGAAATGTAAAAGCTAAATGGAAAGGTCAAAAGAGTTGAATTGACTTTGGGGAGCACAGCACCCAAAAGTGCAAGCTATTTTTCTCTGAGTTATCTTTTGAAACACAGATTATTTCACAGATGATTCCACTTCTCACCAGCAAACTGTACTGGCTCCAAAATATTTATAAAAAAAATAGTTGACGTTCTGTGCTCTGCATTCCAAGATCCTCCATAGTTTTTCTCCAAGCAAGTACCTTTCTGGTCATATTCCTTTCTCTTAGTCCTCCAGACATTCTGCATTTGGCCATACACTCTCTTATCATTTTCTTCAACCGTCAAGCAAGTTAACACACTCTAGGCTTTTATTCCTAATATTCCCTGAGTTTGGAACAGTCTTGTACTTATTAAAGTCGTCTTTTTGTTCTTTAATTCCCCATTGAAATGTCATTTCCCCCACAACATTGCTCTCGAACTTCCAAATGGAATATTTATCTCATATTTCATGTTTTGAAAGTTTGTTATTTATACCATTGTTAGGTACTTTATTCAGGCTTGCCTAGAAGTTATGAAGCATCTGTTTTCCTTTCTGATCATAAGGAACTTGAAGACAAAAATCATGTTATTCTGCATTTATTTTCTTGGCCCCTTTTAAATGGCTAGTGCTTCATAAACATGTTGTGAATAGATAAATAGATGAATGGACGGATGGATAAATTAGGAAATAGAACAAGCTGATGTAATAGATTATGAATTCATAGTCTTATCTTTTCCCTGTCTTAAAATGATTGCTTGACACCATTGCAGTGTAGGTGTGTGTGTTAAATGTCTGTTAGTTTTATTTTTATGCATTTCACAGCCTTTTATTTGAGGAAGATTCTTTTACTAATTTCATAGTAATCTGCTTAGTCCATGAGGCTCAGATGAAGCTTACTCACTTTAAAACTTAGACACATGATCCAGGCCTAACAGAGTATCCCTTTCACTGCAGAACAGGGATTGGTTTGGGGGTGGAAAGAAGATCCAAGCTGGAACAATTCCATTTTTCTCCAAGACACTGAACAAAGTTAGTCAGGGAGACTCTCTTCTGGGAGATTTTGAGTATACAGTTGATGAGAGCTAGAACTACAGTGTCCTTTGTTCCCACTAGCAGGGGAGAAAAGTAGAGTTAAAGGAAAGAAAAACAATTATGATGATGGTATTTGAATCATTAGACCTAGCCAAGCCTATATCTCAGTTCCCAGGATGTGAGTAGACACGTCCCATTATTTATTTATTTTTTATATTACTTTAAATTCAATTATGCTTACTTGAAAGCAAAATAATTCTAATTAACCCAGGAGTATTCAAATAAATTGTCCCACTAGTGTCACTTTTTTCTAATAAACAATCGTATCTCTGAGGAAAATCATTGTGGTCAATGGGAAATAGAGCCAGCTAGTAAGAGAAAGAAAAACAATTGTTAAAAAAGAGTTGTATAACCATCTATAACTCTATGCCTTCGCCTTAAGTCCTGCAAGTCCTCACTGATGAAATCGTTTTTTCCCCCAAGTCTGCTACTTTTTTCTCCCTCCACTGCCACTCCTATGACTCAAATCATCACCTTCTCTCACTTCACACCAACAGCAGCCTCCAACTGGACTCTTGCCCTGTAATCTCTTCACACCCGGTCCTCTGCCCAAGGCCAAGATAATTTTGCTTAAAGAGTCTCATCATGTCAATCCTTTGCTTGAATCATACTTCACTGTTTTCTGTTACTCTCAGAAGAAAGTCTGAATCCCTCAGGTTAATTGACAAGGTCTCCTTTCTGTCAGTTTCTGTCAAAAGGTGTCAAAACCACCTTTTAAATGATTCCTTCTCCTTTGGGGCGGTTGAATAATGCCTCCCCAAAATTTATGTCCATCTGGAACTTCAGAATATGACCTTATTTGGAAATAAGGTCTTTGCAGAAGTAATTAAAGTAG
>NW_022437870.1:0-23270 GCF_009761245.1 Sapajus apella | reverse complement strand
TTTTTTTTTTTTTTGGCTTTCTATTTGCTTTGTAAATTTTCCTCCAACCCTTGGTTTAGAGCTTTTGTGTGTCTTTGCATGGAACATATCTCAAAATAATAAGAGCTATTTATGGCAAACCTACAGCCAAAATCATATTGAATGGGCAAAAGCTGGAAGCATTTCTTTTGAAAACTGGTACAAGACAAGGATGCCCTCTCTTACCATTCCTATTCAACATAGTATTGGAAGTTCTGTCCAGGGCAATATCAGGCAAGAGAAAGAAATAAAGGGTATTTAAATAGGAAGAGAGGAAGTCAAGTTGTCTCTGTTTGCAGATGACATGATTTTATATTTAGAAAACTCCATTGTCTCAGCCCCAAAACTTCTTGATCTGATAAACAACTTCAGCAAAGTCTCAGGATACAAAGTCAATGTACAAAAATCACAAGCTTTCTTTTATACCAATGATAGGCAAGCAGAGAGCCAAATCTTGAATGAATGCCCATTCATAATTGCTACAAAGAGAATACCTAGGAATACAGCTCACTAGGGATGTGAAGGACCTCTTCAAGGACAACTACAAATGGCTGCTCAAGGAAATAAGAGAGGACACCAAACAAGGAAACATTCTCTCCTCATGGATAGGAGAAATCAATATCATAAATATGCCATACTGCTGAAAGTAATTTTTGGATTCAATGCTATTCCCATCAAACTACCATAGATATTTTTCACAGGATTAGCAAAAAAAAACTATTTTAAATTTCATGTAGAATCAAAGAAGATCCTGTATAGTCAAGATAATCTTAAGCAAAAAGAACAAAGCTGGAGGCATCATGCTACCTGACTTGACACTGTACTGCAAGGCTACAGTAACCAAAAGAGCATGGTACTCTTGCCAGAATAGGCCCACCGACTCATGGAGAAGTGAGGCCTCAGAAATAACACCACACATCTACAACCATCTGATCTTTGACAGCCCTGACAAAAACAAGCAATGGGGAAAGGATCTCCTAATCAGTAAGTGGTTGCTACTTCAACTTTGTTTGTTAATGGTTTGTTGAACGTTTTTGTTGCTTCTTGATTGGATCTTACTAGGTTGTGTGTTGCTAGAAACTTATGTATTTTCTCTAGGTTATTTAATGTTGGCTTACGACTGTTTATAATAGTCCCTTATGATCCTTTTCATTTCTCAGGCATCTGCTGTAAGGTCTCCTCTCTAATCTGTTTATTTCTTTTCTTGTTTTTTCTTTTTTTTTTTTCTGAGACAGAGTCTCGCTTTGTTGCCCAAGTTGGAGTGCCGTGGCGCCATCTCGGCTCACTGCAACCTCCACCTCCCAGGCTGAGGCAGTTCTCCTGTCTCACCATCCTGAGTAGCTGGAACTACAGGGGTGCGCCACTACACCTGGTTAAGTATTTTTATTTTTAGTAGTGGTGGGGTTTCACCGTGTTAGCCAGGATTGTCTTGATCTCCTGACCTCATGATCGCCCACCTCCGCCTCCAAAGTGCTGGGATTACAGGCGTGAGCCACAGCGCCTGGCCTGTGATTTCATTTATTTGAATCTTCTGTCTGCCTTAGTTGGTGTAGCTAAGGATTTTTCACTTTTGTTTATTTTTGCAAAAAACAAAACAAAACAAAAAACCCCACTTCTTTATTTGATTGATATTTTTCCTATACTTTTTCTATTCTCATTTGATATATTTCTGCCCTGATCCTTATTGTTTCCTTCCTTCTGCCACGTTTGGGCTTAGTTTGTTCTTCTTTTTCTAGTTCCTTTTGGTGTAATGTTGAGGTGTTTATTTGTGATCTTTGTTCTTTTAGATGTACAGGTTTATTGCCATAAACTTTGCTTTTACAGCTGCTTCTGCTGTGTCCCATAAGTTTTGGTATGCTTTGTTTCCATTTTTATCTCTATATATTTATAAATTTTTCTTGTAATTTCTTCTTTTTTTTTTTTTTGGCACATTGGCTGTTCAGATGCATGGTTTTTGATTTCTTATATTTGAGAATATTCCAGGTCTTTTTTTCCTGTTATTAATTTCTACTTTTATACCATTATAATCAGAAAAGATTTGGATATATTTTTAATCTTAAATTTGTTAATCTTGTTTCGTGATCTAACATATGATCTATACTGGAGAATATTTCATGTGGGCTTGAGGAGAATATGCATCCTGTGAATGTTCGACATATATCTCTTAGACCCATTTGATTGAAAGTATAGGTGAACAAAAAAGTATAGGTGAAGTCCAACATTTTCTTATTAATTTTCTCCTGGATCATCATCCTATTGCTGAAAGTGTGGTATTGAAATCTCCTTCAATTATTGGATTGCTGTCTATCTCTCCCTTCATATCTGTTAATATTTGCTTTATACATTTAGGTGCTCTGATGTTGGGTGGTGCATATGTATTTGTAATTATTATATTTTCTTTTTTTACAGTTTTGAATATAAAGGCTATTTTATCTGATAAATAGCTACTCCTGCTCCATTTTGGTTTCCATTTGTATGGGAATTGTTGTGTTTTCTCTTTTTACACTTTTGAATATAAAGGCTATTTTATCTGGTAAACAGCTGCTCCCTCTTTATTTTGATTTCTATTTGTATGGGATATCTATTTTCATCATTTCATTTTCAGTCTCTGTGATTCTTTACAAGCGAAATGAGCCTCTTTTAGGCAGCATGTAGTTGGGTCTGTTTTAAATTTATGTAGCTGCTCTGTATGTTTTATTAATTTTAGACCATTTACATTTAGATTAATTATTGATCGGTAAAGATTTACTATAGATATTTTATTTATTGTTGTCTGGATATTTCATAGATTGTTCCTTTCTTGCCTTCTTGCAGTCTTTCTTTGTAATTATGTAATTTTCTGTAGTAGTATGCTTTGAGTATTTTTTTTTTCTCTATTTTGTATCTAGTATAGGTGTTTGCCTTGGGGTTACCATGAGGCTTAAGCGAAACATCTCATAGTTATATCCAACTTAACTTGACTCACATAGAAGAGGTGGAAATTTCTAAATAAAGCTTACAACTGGGAGTTCAGGTGTTTATGTTTTAGGAATCTTCAAAATTTATGAGATCTCTAGAGCTGTAGCTGTCACTGTAATGAGCTGCAAGGATTCATTTCCTGCCAAAGGGTAGCTAAATCACCTCTCTTACCGAACCCAACAGTGACTCAGACATTCAATGATTTCTCTGGTCTTTCATTTACAAAAGATTCATTAAACTACTCGATGTGAGAAACTGCTCCATGGCTTAGTGATACCAGTGTAAACAAAGTGCATTTGCTCCATTGTAGCAGTTGTATGGTGGTATAAAAGCTAAACATGGTATTGGAAGCTTTTCAGAATTGAAACTTTGTGACCTTGGGCAAATCCAAACCTCTCTGATATTAGTATCTTCAACTATAAATTGGGATAATATCTGTCCAAAATAAATTGTCTTTAGATGATCAGATATGCTAATGTATGCTAATGCATGTGGGAGTCCCTTTTTAAGAGCATTTTTGTTTATTAGCTTTTTTTTTTTTTTTTTTTTTTAAACATAGACAACTGGTTAAATAGCATTTCTTTTCAAGTGTCCAACTTGGTAAAGAAACATGATGACCACAATGTCAAAGGGTCGAGCATGTCTTATGTGTTTAAACCTAGATTCATCACTAGAACTGTTGCCAAAAGAAAGCACATTGACAGTAATGGATTTAAGATCTGTCAAAACACAAGTGATAGAAATTCATCTTCACATTTTTAATGCTCTTATTAGGAACCTTTATTTTTCCCAAATGAAACATGGTTTTACAGCTTTATAGCTGTTCCAACTTTTAAAATTATCCAGCATATTCCTGAATTTAACAGGTTTTAATTCTAAGTTACTCTCTACCTTTCCATGTATTGCAACCTGGAAGCAAATATGAAGTCCATGAATGCACAGTAATATTTTCAGCCATTTATTTGTTTACTGACTAACTTGTTCTCTCATTGGTAACATATTAAAGTAATATATTTAAAAAGACTTGTACAGCTTGGTAAATGAATGAGTATGAATATACCTGACCCCAGGGATATTCTTACAAATGTCCAGTAGGCTAGGAAGAAATACACTGAGAGAAAATTGTGCTGGTATAATGTATCTGGTTATGATTTATTACAACCTTCTTGTCTGTATTAATTATTGTGTGAACACATTTTAAAATGTCACAGAAGTAATGTGTCATGATGAACCTACATAATTAAAATGTGGTTTACCATTTCCTTTTCTCAGATTATAAATTATTGACATTGTGATTGTATTAGTGCAGCTTTGTTAATTTCTCTCATGTTTAATATCTGTCCAGAGGAATAGATTTGCTTATACTATTACTGAACCAAAAGATGGATGGTGAGAGTTCATTGCCATGGTTGATGTGATTTGTAAAAGGCTAATACAGTTATATGAATTCAATGTTATGTTTATTTCTCTATTCTGTATCATCATCTAGTAGCTAAACAGATTGGAAGTCCCTTTTGGAGTCAGTGCTCACATAGACTCGCAAAGCTGAAAATCAGTCGTGCAGTGAGATTAAAATGGAGTGGTTAGGAGCATGAAAGTGGGGGGAAATATGTAAACAGAAAGAGTATGAAAGAGTGGAAACAGAGTTAGTCACGTGAAAGTAGCTCTGGAGGAAGGGTTCAGGAAGATACGGCATTTGCATAGGTCAGGTCCTGCCACTTCCCAGGGTTAGTCGATCTCATAGTTATCATATCCATGCCTAACTGACTGGGTTATATTGTATGTGTGTTTTTAAGTCATAAGAATTAAAGTATACATGGCCAACAGGTCTATGAAAAATATCGTCAGCGTCACTAATAATCAGGGTTGTCATCTTCCCCAGTTAGGAGAGCTATTATTAAAACTACCATAAATGCTTGCAAGGATGCTGAGAAAAGGGAACTCTTACATACTGTTGATGGGAGTGTAATTTAGTACAGCTATGAAGGTAAGCAGTATAGAGAGTTCTCAAACAACTAAAAATGAACTACCATACGATCCAGAAATCCCACTCCTGGGTATTTCTCCAAAGAAAAGGGAATCGGTATATCAAAGGGAGACCTGCAACCCCAGGTTTATTGCAGCACTGTTCACAATAGCTAGAATATCGAGCCAACCTCTGTGTCCGTCAACAGACGAATGGCAAAGAAAATGTGGTATGTATACTCAAGGGAATTCCGTTCAGTCATAAGAGAGAATAAAAATCTTTTCATTTGCAGCAACATGGATGAAACTGGAGGCCATCAAAGTAAGAGAAATAAGGCAGACCCTGACAAGTAACACATGTTCTCGCTCATATGTTGGAGCCAAAAAATGCTGACCTCATGAAGGTAGAGTGTAGAATGATGGTTACTAGAAGCTGGGATGGGTTTATGTGTGTTGGAGAGGATAAAGATAGGTTAGTCAACGGTTGCAAACGTTAGTTAGAAGAAATAAATACCTGTGTTCGATAGCACACTAGGGTGACTGTAATTAACAATATGTATTTCAAAATAGCTAGAAGATTTGAAATGTTCCCGACAAAAATACATGATAAATATTTGAGGTGATGAATATCCTAAATACCTGATCAATAACCTGATTTGATCATTACACATTCCATGAATGTATCAAGGTATCACATGTATGCCATAAAAATATACAAATATTATTGGCAAATAAATTACAAAGAATTATGTATAATAACCAACAAAAATAAAAGATGAAGGAAAAGTAATCCTTTAAATCATGCAGGGGAATCTTCCAGTGAGTTCCTTCAATGAACAGGAACGGCCTTTCCCTCATGCCTTTTAAAGCGTCAGCATCTTGCTAAGCTAAGTGGAAGTTTTGTATGTAAACACAGCACTGATTTGAATAATGTATTACCTTAAACGAAAACCAAACATTTCATAGTGATTGATTCAAATGCTGGAAAAAAAAAAAAAGAAACAGCAATGAGGCATTTTTGAGATACATTTCCTATTTTCTTATCTGATAAGATTTGCAAGAGTATTATCAGTGATCTCTACTTTTTTCTTCACCGAATAGACTAATGTTAGAACCTAACCCAGGAGTAAGCTGTGACTCCATTGCATTCTCCATTAAGAAGCAATAAAATTTACCCAGGCCAAGGAGTCCAAGGCAGAAACTGGACACTGCTAGATACTTCAGGACAAGGCAGCAGCTGCCTCGAGTCAGCAGATAGCTAATAAAGAGGCAGGCACATCCAGGTTGGTAGACAGGTTTCAGACACAAATAACAGTGGGTAGGAAAGTACAGCTACTGGGATTTCAGGCTTAAAAACAGATTCCAGAGATGAAGAGATGAGCAAAGAAAGGGAGAAGAAAACATGGAAGAAAGACTAATAAATGGTATTACAATGTGATCAGAGTGTAGAAGTCACTTGATTTCTGATATATTGGATCAGTCTCAGGTTACATGCCAATTAAGTACAATTAGCATTTTAGCCATTTCGATGCTTCAGATACCCAAATATTTTATTCCATAATCAAATTTTCTTTTTTTCTGTTTGTCTTAACATTGTTTGGCCATGATAAACATGTATTTATATTGGAGGAATCAAAGATGTCTTTTTTTTCTTTTTTTTAGACAGAGTTTCGCTCTTGTTACCCGGGCTGGAGTGCAATGGCGCGATCTCGGCTCACCGCAACCTCCGCCTCCTGGGTTCAGGCAATTCTCCTGCCTCAGCCTCCCGAGTAGCTGGGATTACAGGCGCGCGCCACCATGCCCAGCTAATTTTTTGTATTTTCAGTAGAGACGGGGTTTCACCATGTTGACCAGGATGGTCTCGGTCTCTTGACCTCGTGATCCACCCGCCTCGGCCTCCCAAAGTGCTGGGATTACAGGTGTGAGCCACCGCGCCCGGCCTGATGTCTTATATATTTAAAAATAACTTTGTATAGTACAGCTCTTGTTAGGGTATTAACACATTTGATTGAAGAATTTTCTTTGCTCTTAGATGACACTAAGAGAAAAAATACTGCAAAACTATAAAAAATTATGGTGCAAGTAAAATAGCAATATTAACTTTTTGCTGTTAGTATGCCAGGGATACTTAAAATTTGTTGTCGATTGACTACCGCAGAGAACAGACTCAGATGGAAATGAGTGTGAAGGACGTTTCTTAGGGAGTGGACTTGGGCTCAGCACTTGGGGTGTGGGGAAAGGAATGAATTAGGGTTGGGCAGAGGAAGAATTGGGGCTGTGATGCATCACCACAGGGATGCAGCTGACTCCAAAGGGAGCCCTGAAGCTTGGGTAGCCCTGCAGAGTTGCTCCTCTTTGGGGAGAGGAGCTGGTGGTTTATCCCCAGTACTTGGGTAGGGATTCACTGGAGAAGAGGTAATCTCTTTCAGCGAGGTCATACCCAGCTCGGGGTATATGTCCTTGAGTCTTGAAGGGAATAGGGCAGAGAGATCTGGGCACTGCAGCATTCATGACAATTCCTCCATATTTCTGTGGCCGTTTTGTCTCATATAATTTCTCAGGGTGGCTCCTTTAGGACTCTGATGGGACTTTCTCTTTGGAGAAACTTGTAAGGTTATAAGGGAAAAAGGTTAGTAGGACAAATTGCAGCCCCAGCTGCTACTGGGGAGGCAAAGCTCTAGGCTAAACTCTCTGATTCATTCTAGAGCCCTTCACCTTAGTTCTTACAATGGTAGAAGGATGCTAACTTTGTGGGTAGCCCACAACTTCCTTCCTGTGGGGACCAAGTTCATGTTTACTTTTCTTAGGCTATGGCTATGACAATTATGGGTTTATGATTAAAATTAGATGATGGAATACTAATGTGTGCCAACCACCTTGGAGTTAAGCTGATTGCTCACTTCTCCAATGTGGAATAGCAGCTTTCCTCCTGATGACTAGGCCATGTACCTTTTCCAGGTTGGCAATTATCACTACTCTGTTTGTTGTTGTTGTTGTTGGCCCTGGACACAGGGTGCACAAAATGTTGAAGGGGCAGCTGTATTTTCTATCTGCTGGTGGGAGAATTCTCTACACCTGTGGTGCCCAGAATTGTGGAAATGGGAAGCACGCATTCCAGAAGTGGGTTACAGGGGATGATAGTAACAGGAGCCATTGTGGCTTCCATGCCTTCATTCTGAGACCCGTATATTTTTTTCTTCGGGGGATAGTGCATCAAATAATGGTCATTGACTTAGCATGCACATTGTATACTGGAGGATGGGACCCCATTGTTAATTTCTAATAATGTTTAGAAATTTTACAAATGTTTCTAAACATTACTAGAAATTAATGTCAATGCCACTCAGAGTTTGTGAACACTGCTACATATCGTCTAATGGAAGAACGCTAGGAAAAACTCCCGGAGCAGAAACATCTTAAACAGAACTTGCCATTGTGTATCACAGACTCTGCTAATGATGCAGCCTCCCAGTACAAACAATACATATGACTTGTCCTCAGCTTTTCAATCTGGGTTTGCTCTAGAGTAGAATTAGAATTTAAAACACCGTGTCAGCCAACTCAGCGAAGTTCAATTGTGAGTAGAATTTCTGCTTCTGAATTCTTATAGTTTAAATGATGGCCTGTGTATTGTAAGCTCCAGAAACCTCTTTGAAAGTGTGTGAGCAAACAAATGTTTCTCTAATAGCTGTTGAAAGAATGCAGTCTCACTAAAGGGAATTAGACTAGGGGATATAGATTCAATTTCATTCACTTTGATTTAAAGTAAAATATGGCAAGACTTTGATACATTTATGAACCCAAACTGACCAGAATCCTCAACTTAATTTTTGCTGTTGTTGCTGCTATACTCATATTTCATGAGAAGGAGACAAAGAGTAGAAACTAGTTCACACTCAAGGTTTAAGTCCCTCCAAAAATCACCTTCCAGGGATGCATGAATCCTGTGCAGATTCAATCCAGTGTTCACATCCCATATTTACAATCCCTATGCAGAGGCAATGATGTTTAAAATAATGACTCAGAAATATTATAAAATGTAAAATGATCAAAGGAAGATTCAGTAATGTTCTGGAGACTGTGCCTATTTAGGAAAGAGAATTTGGCTATGTACTTAGAAAATCACACACACATAACTGAAGAGACTGACAAGTGTTCCAAATTCACTCAGAGTTAATGCAATAATCAATTTCCAAATCATTCTACTCACCCATGGTCTTACTCTGCTTGATTTAACCCATACCTCACTTGGTGGCATCTATGTCCTCAGTAGTTTAGGCAATTTTTTCTCAAAGCCCCATGTCATCAGCAGTGCAAGGTTAGAGGTGTCCTGGTTCACACATGTGTGTGTCTTTCCACATGTCAGACTTCTATTGAAGAAGAACTCATCCTAATTCTCTCAGCTCTTCAGAGAATTTCTAATCACAAAAGCCATGAGCTACATGGAGTTCCCAAGGAGACAGTTCTCCTTAGCACTTCCCATTCACTCCGTAGTCAGAGCCACGGGCAACACAGCCTCAATCCGTTCCACAAGTCAGTCTATATTGCATATCATACATAATAGTATATTTAACCCATATATAAATATTACAGGTTAAATATTCCACAACAAACAAGGTAGCACTTACCATCAAGAGGAGAACGAGGTAGGAGAAAGGGTAAATGAGCAAGTCCCAGTGGGAGCGAAGAAGACAAAAGGATTCCTGGTCTTGTCCATTGGTCTCCCAAGGAGGAGTCTTTGATGTGGAAGAGCCTTTAGAAGGGCATGCTAAGTGCTTATCATGGCTGACTGCAAAACTGGTTAATTAAGGCAGCTGTTTGGAGAGGCTGAAGGTCTGCCTTTATATATATACATATAGTCACAGAGTCCTCTGGTGAGAACCTACAGTGGAAGAGTGTGCTTGTTATGTCCTTACCTGGTTGGATGCAGTCTTCCCATTTTTATTTGTTTGTTAAGCAAAATATCCTTGTTGGCAAAGTCCCATATAAAATATAAAATGCAGTATTTTTCTAAGATGGAGTTTAATGAAGGGTTGCTCTATACACCCCAATTTCCTAGTTTTGAGGTATTTCTGGATTTACTTCCTCAGAGTGTCCTCTCCTAGTCCTGGGGGACTTTTCAATTTCTGCTGCTACCTGGTTGCCAAATATTACTTCCTTCTAGAATTCATTAAGAGAGTATAATCCAGCAAAAATATAAAGATTTTTGTGGGTTTGGAAAGAAAAATCATATCACACAAGGAGTCAATGGAAATCTTCTTGGCCCAGTGTAATCTCCACCCTTCCTCTTGTGGCCATTCTTCATCCAAAACGTTCTGGGCCTCTGGTGAAGTGTCTGTCCCCACAGAGTACAGTCCCTAGGTCTTAGAAGGGAGTGATTCCCTGAAGCTGATGATAATTTTTAGCTATCTCTTGGTCTCCGCTCCCTCTGTCCTGTTGAATTCTAATGAATAATATTCACATCACATTAAAGGTTTATTTCTTATGAAATTGTTCTAAATTGCCATCTTGTCTCCCAGTCCTTGAAGAATAAATAGCCCTTGATCTTGCAGATCCAACAGTCTTAATTCAGTTCAGCTGGCACAGTTGATAGATGAGGAAACTAAAGCTCAGAGAAGGGAAGTGATTTACCGAAAAATACTGGGGCTATTTGGAAGCAGAGCTGAAGGCATAATTCTGGTCTTCCTCCTCCTAGGCCAACGCCCCTATCTACTTGTGTCATTTTTTTTGCTTCATTCCAGATTGGCAAGATTGTAATGATGAAAGATGACAGGGTTGCTTATGCACCTTGTATTCTTGTCTATTATAACTATAAACCTGAGTATATGTTTCCCAGAATAGTTAATCATCTAGTAGAAGAAGATAGTGTGATTTCTTGTCCTGTAAATCATGACAAAACACCTCCAGTACCTTCTCTTAATGTTTGCCATATTGTTTTTCAGGCTACAAGGAATTGGTCTCAGTGTAATTGTGTATAAATACTACCCGTTGGTCTCTCCTTACTAGTACATGCTGACTAACATTACGAGGTAATAATTGGTTATACCGTATTAGGAGAATAACAGTTTATAACAATATTACTTGCAATAAACTTCGTGCTTTCTTTTCCTATTCAGTGAAGCAAATGTTTGGCTTTATGGCTACACAGACAGTTTTTCTTTCATAGCTAAGTTTATTTTGTCATAAGGCAATCAGGTGGTACAAAAGTATTAACTACAGGAAACCAACATCTAGCAAAGAAACTTGAAGATCGTGTTCACGCTGAATAAACAAGTGCCTTTAAAAAAATTCTTCCAAATTTTGACATCAAACAGAAAAGTTGAAAAAGAAGCACCATAAAGACACATGCACCCTTTATTTAGATTCACAAATTAACATTTTCTGGGATTGGCTTTCTGTGTCTCTATGTCTCTTTTCCTCTTCACAGACACACTCATTTTCTCTCTCTTACACACACGTACATATACATGCACGCACTCACATTTTGGGAGCTCTGAACTGCTTGAAAGCAAATTGCAGACATCAAGATTATACAAAAATACTTAAGGGACTTTGTCCGAAATTAGCACATTCTTTTATATTACTACAATAACAATCACAAGACATTTGCTACTGATAATTAACATTATGTAGTACGCAGTCTAAATTTAAATGTCTCCACTTGCTCTCAAATATTCTCTATATTAGTCAGAGATCTTATATTGGATTTTTTTGTCATGTTTCTTATTTTCATCAGTCTAGAATATTGCTTCCCCTCCACCCTTTTCCCTCATCTTTTACAACTCTGACATTTTTGAAGAGTCCAGACTAAGTGTCTCATAGAATGTTTCTCAAACTGGATTCATCTAACTGTTATGGATTAGACAAAACGTTTAGGCAACTATTATGTTTCCCATCGCATTGCATTGGGAAGTTTATAATGTCACTCTATCTCAATATTTGTGAAGCTAAGTTTCATCTCTTCGATTTAAATTCTGTACTTAATAAATATTTGATGGATAATAGACATATATGAATGTCCTTTTCCTAACATTATGTTAGTGTATAGTGTTAGGAGTAATTTCATGCCAGAATCTCATGTTACCTTGGTGGTATTTGCAAAACGGTGATTTCAAAATTCAGGCATTATTCTAGATGAGGGGCCAGTAGATTTTTCCAGTGAAGAGCTACATTCTAAGTCTTTTAGCCTTTGTGGGCCACATATAGCCTCTGTTACATATTCTATTTCTTCTTTAGCTCTGTAAAAATTATTAGCTCATGGACTGCAGGAAAATGGTCTGCAGCAGGATTTGGGCCATGAGTAGTAGTTTGTCAAAGTCCGGTTCTGTGTTATAAAGAAGACCTTTCCTTTTCCTTGTAACACCTGTGTGTGTGTGTGTGTGTGTGTGTGTGTGTGTGTGTGTCAGAGGGAGAGAGATTCTTTAATAACATTATTTCTTTTATAGAGTTGGTCTCTTTAAACTTTTTTAAATACTCTTTGGATTTGACTTTGGTAAATAACACTGTGTGAAGATAATTTCATTTTCTTCTATGCTTTCTGATACAATAGCCACTAGCTGCATGAGACCATTCAAATTTAAACTAATTATACTGAAATTATAATTAGAAATTAAATAAATTAATAATTAGAACAAATTTAGTTTCTCAGTCACATGAGCCACACTTAAGTGTACAAGTATTCACTCAACACACGTAGCTAGTGGCTACCTATTGAACAGTACAGATGTAGGACATTTTTGCGATTTAGAAGTTGAATTGGATAGTAATAAATGCAGATTTCAAATGTATTTGCACAGAGTTGTGCAAAATAGTCCCTCATAATTAGAGTTAACTTACAATTTTTTCTTGTCTTTTTTTGCTTTTATGCTTATTTCCCTTCTTACTAATTTGTCTATTTCCATTCGTTTAAGGTACCAAAGTATTTATTATATCTACTATTTTTCTGTTTTTATCTCACATTTTCCTTTCCTTATGCTTTCTTTTGATTTAGTTTATCAGTTTTTTTTTTTAAACTTTTATTTTAGGCTCAGAGGTACCTGTACATGTTTATTATATAAGTGTCACTGGGGATTGTTGTACAGATTATTTGTCACCTATGTGGTAGGCACTGTACCTCACAGGTAGTTTTTCAGTCCTGACCCTCCTCTTTCCTTCATCCTCAAATAAGTCCAGGTGTGTGTTGTGTCCATGTGTACTCAATGTTGAGCTTCTACTTGTGAGAACATGTAGTATGTGGTTTTCTGTTCCTCTGTTAGTTTACGTAAGATAATGGCTTTTACCTTCATCGATGTTGCTGCAAAGGACATGACCTCATTCTGTTTTATGGCTCCATCATATTCCGTGGTGTATACGTACCACATTTTCTTTAATCAGTCTACCATCGATGGGCATTTAAGTTGGTTTCATGTCTTTGCTATTGGGAATCATGCTGCAATGAGCATATGCGTGCATGTATCTTTTTCTTTTCTCTGTTATCTTCCTTCCCTCCCTCCCTCCCTCTCTTCTTTCCTTCCTTCCTCCCTTCCTCTCTTTTCTCTCTCTTTCTTCCTTTGTTTTTCTCTTTCTTTCTCTCTCTCTTCCTCTTTCTCTTTCTTTCTCTCTTATCTTCCTTCCTTCCTGTCTTTCCCTCTCTCTTCCTTTCTTTGTTTTTCTTTCTCTCTTTCTTTTTCTTTCTTCCTCCCTCCCTACCCCCTCTCCTTCTTTCCTTACTTTCCTCCCTCCCTCCCTCCTTTTCTCTGCTTCTGTCACCCCGGGTGGAGTGAAGTGGCACCATCTTGCCTCATTGCAAGCTCCACATCCCAGGTTCAAATGATTCTCCTTCCTTAGCCTCCCAAGTAGCTGGGACCACAAGCGCTCACCACCAGATCCAGCTAATTTTTGTATTTTTTATTAGAGGCTGGGTTTCTCCATGTTGCTCAAGTTATCAGGCTGGTCTTGAACTCCTGACCTAAGGTTATCTGCCCACCTCGGCCTCCCAAAGTGCTGGGATTACAGGTGTGAGCCACCGCACCCAGCCCTCACCACTCCCTTTTGTATCCCCCAACTCACACCTTGCCCATGCCACTCATGCATACCCCCTGCCTTTCCCCATGGTCATTTGTGAGTCCTGCACGAAATGGCCTTCAGTCCAGAGACCAGACATCAGACAGCAATCTGGAACTCTTCCTTGATGGGAGGTGAGACCTCCAGAAGAGGAAAATGCCTGCTATGGAGCCTGCAGGCTGAACACAGTGACTCTCCAGGCAAACAGCTGGAACCGAACTGAGTAAAATCTCCAGCCAGAAAGAAAACTCCCCAATCAACTCTTTCCTCACCCCATTTTACAGATGGAAACGTTGAGGCTCAGAGGAGAAAAGACAAAGCAGGCATTGGAACCATAGTCTCCTGGCTCCAAAGCCAAGTTCTGTCCACCCAGCCAGGGTCCATCCTTCCTTCTATAAATGTTTATAACAGCATGTGCTGGGCACTCTTGTTAGGCCCTTTTACACATATCACTCAGTCTGCTTTTCCCATTCGTTGGACAAGTGTTTATTGAGCTCCTACTGTGTGCAGGAGCTGGACTCGATACTGGGGACATCTTGGTAAAAAACTCAGGCAAAGTCTACCCAGCTGGGGTTCTAACAAGACAAAGGGAGGGTTGGTGCCATGGGCAAGGCTGTGAAGGCAATGAATGAAATGGTGGCGACAGACAGGAAGGGTGGTCAGGGATGCTCTCTGCATGGAAGGGGCATCTTCTTGGCTTTGAGACCCAAATGCCAAAATACCTGTGAGCAGCAGGCCATGCCCACTCAGTAACAGAGCTGAGCCACACCCCTCCATAGATGCCAAACCAAACACCAGATCGGGCCAGCAATGAGGGACAAAGACCATGGCCTGCAAGGGTCTTGCCACCCGAGCTCACAAGGGGATTTTTGTTATGCTTCCTTTATTATTATTATGGTGGGGTTGGGGGTCCTTAGTGCACAAGAAACACTCTAGGAACCCTAAGTCAAGATCGAGGCTGCAATCCCTGCTCTGCCCTTGCTGTGTGACCTCGGGCTGCTATCGCCACCTCTCAGAGCCTCAGCTTCCTTCCCCTTCTGTAAAATGGAGAGTCTAATGATACCCACCTGGCAAGGGGGTTCAGGGAAGTCAGTGAGCTCCTTCGTGTAAGGAGCTGGTGTCTGCACGTGGCCCCGGGTCAGAGATTTGTAATGGGGATTGAAATGACTGATAAGTGGCCAGGCATGTTGGCTCACACCCTTAATCCCAGCACTTTGGGAGGCCAAGGCAGGTGGAACACCTGAGGTCAGGAGTTTAAGATTAACCTGGCCAACGTGGTGAAACCCCATCGTTACTAAAAAAAAATTAGTCGGGCATGGGGGTGTGTCTCAGCTACTTGGGAGGCTGAGGCAGGGGAATCGCTGGAACCTGAGAGATGGAGGTTGCAGTGAGCTTAGATCATGCCACTGCACTCCAGCCTGAGCAACAAGACTGAAACTTTGTCTCAAAAGAGCAAGCAAGCAAGCAATTACTGATAACCTTACAGATTGTCAGAGGTACACAAGGGACTCAGAGGGGGGACCACACCCATCCTCTCACACACAAAGGGAGAGGCCTACCTACCCAAGACCACACAGCCACCGGCTGTTAGCAGCTGCATCACCCCAGCCTCTCCATTATGGCCCAGGCCTTCTGACCTGCCCTGGAAGGGCCCTTGGGCCTCCCGCTACCACCTCCTCCCTGTTCCTCAATTTAGCTCTTCTCTGTGGCCACTGGTCATGGCCAAAGGCTAGGGATCTTATGAGTTTGAGGCAGCCTGAGCATCTGTCTGTGCTTTCACCCAGAGCCAGAGCACCAGGTCCCATGCATATCAGCTGTGATTCTCTACCGGTTCAAAACCACCTAAAGGCTGGCTGGTTGTGCATGTGGAAGAGGGGGTGGTGTTCTTCCCTCAGGTTAGCAACATGATAGATTAAAAAGCACACGGGAGGCTGAGCAGTGGCTCAGGCCTGTAATTTCAGCACTTTGGGAGGCTGAGGCTGGTGGGTCACCTGAGGTAGGACTTGAAAACCAGCCTGACCCACACGGTGAAACCCCATCTACTAAACATACAAAAATTAGCTGGGCGTGGTGGCATTTGCCTGTAATCCCAGCTACTCGGGAGGCTGAGGTGAGAGAATCACTTGAACCCAGGAAGCAGAGGTTGCAGTGAGCCGAGATCACACCACTCCACTGCAGCCTGGGTGACAGAGTGAGACTTTGTCTCAAAAAAAAAAAAAAAGAAAAGTGCATGGGCTCTGGAGGCAGAGAGACGGAATTGAATCCCAGCTTTTACTTCTCAGCTGTGTGCCCTTGGAAAAGTACACTTCTCTGAGCTTCAGTTTTCTCATCTGTGAAATGGGAAAAACATTTGGCTTGCCCGGGGTCTTAGGATGACTGGGGAGTGTCTGGAACATAGTGGGTGCTCAAAGTGCATGCTTTCCCATGGTCATCTAAAAGTCCTCAGGGCTGCCCTCCTGCCTTTCCCCCACAACTCCTGTGACTGCCTCTTAAATGGCTACTCAGGGTGATAAGGAAGCACAGGTGAGGGAGCGAGGCTGGATCCACACCCACCCACGCCCATTGTTAGGAAAACAAGCTTTTAATGCCTGGCGCTGCTGCTGGTGGCTGAGAGTATAAAATGGGACCCAGAGCCAGCCTCCCCCTTCCTCTAAGGCACACCGAGGCAATAGTGTTTAAAAGGAAAGGAGGCAGTGGCTTGGAGGCTCCAGAGACTGAGCCGTTCCTATGGCAAGAGGGGACCATCTGGCAGCTGTTGCATGCTACCTTCCTCCTGGGACCCACAGCCTCTTCATCAGTGATGTCTTCAGGTTCACTGTCCCCAAGCTGCTTAGGTGAGTCCAGACTTCGGGAGCTCTGCTAAGGCTGGTGGTCTCTTAATGGCATCCCTCCAGAGTCGGAGGGCTTCAGCTTTTATGCCTCTGCCTATAGATCTCGTGCTCGGGACGCTGGAGGGTGGGTGAGAAGGATACTGAAAAAGGAAAATGATTAATGAGAAAGTGACTGTGCCCCAGAAGGGCAAATAAGCAAGCTCTCACATGACTGCATCAATTAGCTTTTGTTGTAAAATGCCCCAAAAGTGAGTGGCTTAAAATTATAAGCATTCATTTATTTAGTTCATGGTAATGTGGGTCAGTAACGTGGACTGGGCTCAGATGGGTGGTTCTTCTTTTCTTGGCTGGGTTTTCTCATGTGCCTGCAGTTGTGTGTCTGAAGCTGGGATGGCTTTCTGTTCCATGTGGGTTCCTATCCTCCAAAAAGCTAGCTCAGACTTGCTCATGTGGCTGCTCGGGAGGCTTCTAAGCAATAGGCCGAAAGCCACATTTTCTCTTGAGGCTCACAGCTGGCACAGCTTTACCTCCACTCTACTCTGTTGGTCAAAGGTGGTTTTGTGGCCAGCCCGGATTCAAGCGGTGTCTGCTCAGCGGCCGTAACAGAGCATCACCGATGACTGAGTAGCTTCAACAACAGAAATGTATTTTTCTCATGATTCTGGGGGCTGGAAGTTCCAGGTCATGTATCCGCAAGTTGACTCCATCTGAGGCCTCTGCCTTTGGCGTTCAGTTGGCCGTCACCTCCCTGGGTCCTCATATGGTCTTTCCTCTGTGTGTGCCCTGGTGTCTCCCTGTGTGTCTACATTTTCTCCTCTTACAAGGACCCCAGTCAGACTGGATGAGGACCCAGCCTAAGGACCTCATTTTAACTTTATTGCCTCTTTAAGGGCCCTATTTCCAAATACAGTCACATTCAGAGATACCGGGGGTTGGGGCTTCGACATACGAATTTTGTGAGGACACAATTTAGCCCATAACAAAGCGGGAGAATGGGGGAAATAACCGAGATCATGATTGTGAAAAAGTCAACCACGCCGACCGATCCTCCACACCTGGCCTGGTTTGGGCAAAGGCAACACACATGGGCACCTCCTCTCACCAGCTGTACCTTCTCCCTCCTTCCCCTGCAAGCCTTTTCCTGGAGTTTATTGGTGATCTCAAGCCTCCGGCCTGGAAGGACTGCCTCCTCGCGGTGCTGATGTTTCTCTCGGCCTGCCTGCAAACGCTGTTGAAGCAGCAGAACACGTACCGGCTCAAGGTGCTGCAGATGAGGCTGCAGTCGGTCATCACTGGCCTGGTGTACAGAAAGGTGAGCCCCGGGGGACAAGTGCAGGTCTTCCCAGCAGGGAAAAGGAACATAACTGAACCGGTTGGTAGTAATGCTATCAGCAGCTGAGAACGCTTTCAGTCCTTACTTATTAGAGTCACTCACGATATATTCTCACTTCCTTTGTTATTTCTCTTTATTTGTATGTATTTATTTTTTTGAGACAGAGTCTCTATCCACCGTGACCTCCCATAGTGCTGGGATTACAGGCATGAGCCACCTCGCCCGGCCTCCCTTCCTTCTTAAGTCTGAGTCATATTCTGCTGTGCAGATGGATCACACTGTGTTTATCTTTTCATCTGACGGTGGACCCGTCAGTTGATTTTGCCTTTTGGCTGTTGTGAGTCACGCCGCTGTGAGCACACGTGTGTTAATAGCTCCCAGAGTTCCTGCTTTCTATTCTTTTGGGATGGATGGCAGTGGCTTTGGTAGAGCAAATGGCAATGCTGTGTGTAAGTGTTTTGAGGGACCACCATTTGTAAAGCGTTTTGTCGTCGTCGTCGTCGTCGTCGTCGTCGTTGTAGTTGTTGTTGTTGAGATGGAGTCTCACTGTGTCACCCAGGCTGGAGTGCAGTGGCATGATCTCACCTCACTGCAACCTCCTCCTCCCACGTTCAAGCCATTCTCATGTCTCGGCCTCCTGAGTAGCTGAGATTATAGGCACTGGACACCACACCTGGCTCATTTTTGTATTTTTAGTAGAGACAGGGTTTCACCATGTTGGACAAGCTGGTCTCGAACTCCCGGCCTCAGGTGATCCACCCACTTCGGCCTCCCAGAGTGCTGGGATTACAGGTGTGAGCCACGTCACCTGGCTCTTGTAAAGTGTTTTAATGATCCTGTTTTACTGTTCTTCAGCTGGGGTTGTGATCTCAGCCCTGCTTCTCTCTGCTCCTGTTAAGGGACTTCCCGTAGGCAGCCAAGTCCCCGCCTCTGGCCAGGAGACAGCATGCCTGGAAGTGAAGTTGGGTCGGTCCTGCCTCAGTGCTGCTTCTGTTTTAGGTAAATATCCTGTGGGGTCAGGAGAGAAAATCCCAAGTGCACCTGTGGAACACCATGGGCATCCCACAACTCAGGACTGTGGGAGAGATGGGGTGTTGGAGGAAAGGTAAACCTGGAAGCCAGTTAGCCCCACTCTGTCCCTTGACCCGGCTTTTTTTTTTTTTTGAGATGGAGTCTTGCTCTGTCACCCAGGCCTGGAGTGCAGTGATGCAATCTTGGCTCACTGCAACCTCCACCTCCCAGGTTCAAGAGATTCTCCTGCTTCATCCGCCTGAGTAGCTGGGACCACAGTTGAGTGCTACCACACCTGGCTAATTTTTGTATTTTTAGTAGAGCTGGGGTTTCACCATGTTGGCCAGGCTGGTCTCCAACTCCTGACCCTAGGCCATCCACCCACCTTGGCCTCCCAAAGTGCTGGGATTCAAGGTGTGAGCCACTGCGCTCGGCCAAGCCCTGCTCCGTTCTAATCCCACCGCCTGTGAAAGGCTTCTGGAATCTCACAGAAAAAATGGCCCCAGTATGATGGCTCCCGCTCACTTGCTCCCAGAGTTCTGGGGACACACAGTGAGGAGTGATTGTTTTTCTCACTCATCTGGATGTGATGAGCCTGGTCAAAGAAGTTTGCTGTTGCTGACTTGCAGCTGGTCAGGCCCCTGCGCTGTGGAAATTGCCCCCACTAATCCTTATGCCTCAGTTTGCTCAGCTAACTCAGATCTCCTGTGCTGCCTCAGGCTGGGTTAGGCTCCTCCCCGTCATGCCATGCGGGAATCTCCCATGTGATACTTACTCACTTGATTGATTGATTGATTGATTGATTGAGATGCGATCTTACTCTATCACCCAGGCTGGAGTGCAGTGGCACAATCTCAGCTCACTGCAACCTCTGCCTCCCGGGTTCAAGTGATTCTCCTACCTCAGCCTATTTCGTAGCTGGGATTACAGGCACATGCCACCACGGCCTGCTAATTTTTATTTTTAGTAGAGACGGGGTTTCTTCATGTTGGTCAGGCGGGTCCCAAATTCTTGACCTTGTGGTCCACCTGTCTCAGCCTCCCAAAGCGCTGGGATTACAGGCTCACACGCACCTGACCCGTGTGACACTTTAATGAAGTAAGGTGTGTAGGTGAAGCTGCCTGATCATCTTCCCACAACGGGGCAGGGCTAGGGGCTGTGTTGTCTGGAAATTCCTCAGCTCTTTATGCTGGTAAGGGAAGAAGGAAGAGGGAGCCCTCGGGGGACATGTGGCGAGGTTTGGTGGGGACATAGCCCACCAGATTGTACTTGGAGTTCCCATGTAACTTGTAACCGCTCTCATAGAAGGTGGCCTAGAACCTCAGGGAGTGGGGGTTGCTCATTATCACCTAGGGGTTGGGGGAAGAGAAGCTGAGGCTGCACAGAGCCAGCAGGCAGGGCAGGGGAACCAGGGCCGGGTGCGGTGGCTCACGCCTGTAATTCCAGCAGTTTGGGAGGCTGAGGCAGGTGGACCATTGAGGTCAGGAGTTTGAGACCAGCTGGCCAACTTGGTGAAACCCCGTCTCTACTAAAAATACAAAATTAGCCAGGCCTGCTAGTGCATGCCTGTAATCCCGGCTACTCAGGAGGGTGATGCAGGAGAATCGCTTGAATATGGGACACTGAGGTTGCGGTGAGCCGAGGTCATGCCATTGCACTCCAGACTGGGCAAGAAGAGCGAAACTCCGTCTCAAAAAAAAGAAAAAGAAAAAAGAAAACGAACTTGCTCTGCCAATGTGGCTGCAGGTGCAACCCCTGATGTGTCCCCCCTGCCTTGCTCCTGCTCCAACATCACCCATAACCCCCAGCTGTGGATTTGAAGTCCTGCTGTTCAGACAGCATGGATTTGCAGAGCTGCCAGCCTGGTGTCTGTCCTGCAGCAGGAGACACAGAGGAGGGAGCCCTGGGTTTGAACCAAAGGCAGCCTGTGGTGTCCCCCTGCAGGCCCTGGTCCACTTGTGTTTTGTGACACTCCCCCATGTCCTCACACAAGCCACTCCCATTTTCAGCATGATTACAGATGCTCCTTGACTCAGGACGGGGTCATGTCCCCATAAATCTATCATAAATTGTTAATAGCAGCCAAGTGCAGCAGCTCACATCTGTAATCCCAGCAGTTTGGGAGGTCAATGTGGGAAGATTGCTTGATCCCAGGAGTTCAAGTTCAAGACCAGCCTGGGCAACACAGAGAGATCCTGTTTCTGGGGGGAAAAAAAAAAAAAAGGAAAAATATACTAAGCTGAAAATGCATTTGTTTGTTTTTTGAGACAGAGTCTCACACTGTCATCCAGGGTGGAGTGCAGTGGTGCAATCTTGGCTCACTGCAACCTCTGCCTATCAGGTTCCAGTGATTCTCCTGCCTCAGCCTCCCGAGTGGCTGACATTACAGGCGTGAGCACTGGGTAAATTTTGTATTTTTAGTAGAGATTGGGTTTCACCATGTTGGCTGGGCTGGTCGCAAACTTCTGACCTCAGGTAGGCTGCCTATATCAGCCTCCTAAAGTGCTGGGATTACAGGCGTGAGCCACCGTACCTGTCCTATTTATTTTTATTTTTATTTTTGGAGGTGCAGTCTGGTTCTGTTGCCCGGGCTGCAGTGCAGTGATCCCCTCTTGGCTCACTGCCTGCAACCTCTGCCTCCCGGGTTCAAGTGATTCTCCTGCCTCAGCCTACCAGGTAGCTGGGACTACAAGTACCCTACCACACCTAGCTAATTTTTGTGCTTTTAGTAGAGACAGGGTTTCACCATGTTGCCCAGGCTGGTCTTGAGCTCCTGAGCTTAGGCAATCTGCCCACCTCAGCCTCCCAAATGCAGGGATTACATGTGTGAGCCACCATACCCGGCCCGCAAATGCATGTAATACACCTACCCTGCCAAGCATTGGATGTTAGCCCCGCCGAATTTCGGTTGAGAACAAACCAAGAAGTACTAAAAGGAGAACAAAACCCACTCACCCTTCCCCACCTTGGATCGTGACTTTGACATTTCAGAGGTCCAGCCTTCGTGAATGTTTGTAGAAATAGATAATAAACTGGGATAAATGTACCACCTTTAAGCGTACAATTCAATGGCGTTTGGTAGATTCACAATATTGTGCAACCAGCGCCACCAGCTGTTTCTAAACTTTCTCATCATCCCAAACAGAAATGCTGTCCTCATGAAGCAAGAGCTTACCTACTTTTAAATTTCTATTTACTTATTTATTTATTATGAGACCGAGTCTTTCTCTGTCTCCCAGGCTAGAGTACAATGGCGCAATCTCGGCTCACTGTTACTTTCACCTCCCAGGTTCTAAGCAATTATCCTGCCTCAGCTTCCGGAGTTGGGATTACAGGTGCATGCCACCACACCCAGCTAATTTTTGTATTTTTAGTAGAGACGGGGTTTCACCGTGTTGGTCATGCTGGTCTTGAACTCCTGACCTCATCGTGATCCACCTGCCTCAGCCTCCCAAAATGCTGGGATAACAGGCATAAGCCACCATGCCTGGCCTAAATTTTTTATTTTTTAAGAGATGAGGTCCTGCTCTGTTACCCAGGCTGGGGTGCAGTGGCATGATTATAGCTCACCGTAGCCTCAATCTCATGGGCTCAAGTGATCCCTCGTGCCTCGGCCTCCCAAGTAGATGGGACTACAGGTGCACGTGGCTAATTTTTATCTTTTTTATAGAGACAGGGTGTCACTATGTTCCCAGGCTGGTCTCAAACTCCTGGGTTCCAGCGATTCTCCCACCTCAGCCTCTTGAAGTACTGGGATTAAGGGCATGAGCCACTGTGCCTGGCCCTCTTGCAATTTATTGAATAGTATAGTAACAGTGAAAAACAGAAAGATTGTGTCAGTCCTGGAAGCACAGTTTCTACTGAATGTGATCGTTTTTGTGCCATTGTAAAGTCAAAAAATTGTGTGACCATCTGCACTTGCAACTACTGGTAGGCTTAGGCACTTGGATTTTAGATCCAGAAACATCCAAACACTTGCTGCTGGGTGGGAAGAGGCCGTAGGGGTCAGAGCTCTTAGCTGCTAGCAAGAGAAGCCCACTCAGGCTGAGTTTAAAAACCGAGGCCGGGCACTGTGGCTTATGACTGTAATCCCAGCACTTTGGGAGGTCGAG
>NW_022437869.1:0-23326 GCF_009761245.1 Sapajus apella | reverse complement strand
TTTTTTTTTTTTTTGGCTTTCTATTTGCTTTGTAAATTTTCCTCCAACCCTTGGTTTAGAGCTTTTGTGTGTCTTTGCATGGAACATATCTCAAAATAATAAGAGCTATTTATGGCAAACCTACAGCCAAAATCATATTGAATGGGCAAAAGCTGGAAGCATTTCTTTTGAAAACTGGTACAAGACAAGGATGCCCTCTCTTACCATTCCTATTCAACATAGTATTGGAAGTTCTGTCCAGGGCAATATCAGGCAAGAGAAAGAAATAAAGGGTATTTAAATAGGAAGAGAGGAAGTCAAGTTGTCTCTGTTTGCAGATGACATGATTTTATATTTAGAAAACTCCATTGTCTCAGCCCCAAAACTTCTTGATCTGATAAACAACTTCAGCAAAGTCTCAGGATACAAAGTCAATGTACAAAAATCACAAGCTTTCTTTTATACCAATGATAGGCAAGCAGAGAGCCAAATCTTGAATGAATGCCCATTCATAATTGCTACAAAGAGAATACCTAGGAATACAGCTCACTAGGGATGTGAAGGACCTCTTCAAGGACAACTACAAATGGCTGCTCAAGGAAATAAGAGAGGACACCAAACAAGGAAACATTCTCTCCTCATGGATAGGAGAAATCAATATCATAAATATGCCATACTGCTGAAAGTAATTTTTGGATTCAATGCTATTCCCATCAAACTACCATAGATATTTTTCACAGGATTAGCAAAAAAAAACTATTTTAAATTTCATGTAGAATCAAAGAAGATCCTGTATAGTCAAGATAATCTTAAGCAAAAAGAACAAAGCTGGAGGCATCATGCTACCTGACTTGACACTGTACTGCAAGGCTACAGTAACCAAAAAAGCATGGTACTCTTGCCAGAATAGGCCCACCGACTCATGGAGAAGTGAGGCCTCAGAAATAACACCACACATCTACAACCATCTGATCTTTGACAGCCCTGACAAAAACAAGCAATGGGGAAAGGATCTCCTAATCAGTAAGTGGTTGCTACTTCAACTTTGTTTGTTAATGGTTTGTTGAACGTTTTTGTTGCTTCTTGATTGGATCTTACTAGGTTGTGTGTTGCTAGAAACTTATGTATTTTCTCTAGGTTATTTAATGTTGGCTTACGACTGTTTATAATAGTCCCTTATGATCCTTTTCATTTCTCAGGCATCTGCTGTAAGGTCTCCTCTCTAATCTGTTTATTTCTTTTCTTGTTTTTTCTTTTTTTTTTTTCTGAGACAGAGTCTCGCTTTGTTGCCCAAGTTGGAGTGCCGTGGCGCCATCTCGGCTCACTGCAACCTCCACCTCCCAGGCTGAGGCAGTTCTCCTGTCTCACCATCCTGAGTAGCTGGAACTACAGGGGTGCGCCACTACACCTGGCTAAGTATTTTTATTTTTAGTAGTGGTGGGGTTTCACCGTGTTAGCCAGGATTGTCTTGATCTCCTGACCTCATGATCGCCCACCTCCGCCTCCAAAGTACTGGGATTACAGGCGTGAGCCACAGCGCCTGGCCTGTGATTTCATTTATTTGAATCTTCTGTCTGCCTTAGTTGGTGTAGCTAAGGATTTTTCACTTTTGTTTATTTTTGCAAAAAACAAAACAAAACAAAAAACCCCACTTCTTTATTTGATTGATATTTTTCCTATACTTTTTCTATTCTCATTTGATATATTTCTGCCCTGATCCTTATTGTTTCCTTCCTTCTGCCACGTTTGGGCTTAGTTTGTTCTTCTTTTTCTAGTTCCTTTTGGTGTAATGTTGAGGTGTTTATTTGTGATCTTTGTTCTTTTAGATGTACAGGTTTATTGCCATAAACTTTGCTTTTACAGCTGCTTCTGCTGTGTCCCATAAGTTTTGGTATGCTTTGTTTCCATTTTTATCTCTATATATTTATAAATTTTTCTTGTAATTTCTTCTTTTTTTTTTTTTTGGCACATTGGCTGTTCAGATGCATGGTTTTTGATTTCTTATATTTGAGAATATTCCAGGTCTTTTTTTCCTGTTATTAATTTCTACTTTTATACCATTATAATCAGAAAAGATTTGGATATATTTTTAATCTTAAATTTGTTAATCTTGTTTCGTGATCTAACATATGATCTATACTGGAGAATATTTCATGTGGGCTTGAGGAGAATATGCATCCTGTGAATGTTCGACATATATCTCTTAGACCCATTTGATTGAAAGTATAGGTGAACAAAAAAGTATAGGTGAAGTCCAACATTTTCTTATTAATTTTCTCCTGGATCATCATCCTATTGCTGAAAGTGTGGTATTGAAATCTCCTTCAATTATTGGATTGCTGTCTATCTCTCCCTTCATATCTGTTAATATTTGCTTTATACATTTAGGTGCTCTGATGTTGGGTGGTGCATATGTATTTGTAATTATTATATTTTCTTTTTTTACAGTTTTGAATATAAAGGCTATTTTATCTGATAAATAGCTACTCCTGCTCCATTTTGGTTTCCATTTGTATGGGAATTGTTGTGTTTTCTCTTTTTACACTTTTGAATATAAAGGCTATTTTATCTGGTAAACAGCTGCTCCCTCTTTATTTTGATTTCTATTTGTATGGGATATCTATTTTCATCATTTCATTTTCAGTCTCTGTGATTCTTTACAAGCGAAATGAGCCTCTTTTAGGCAGCATGTAGTTGGGTCTGTTTTAAATTTATGTAGCTGCTCTGTATGTTTTATTAATTTTAGACCATTTACATTTAGATTAATTATTGATCGGTAAAGATTTACTATAGATATTTTATTTATTGTTGTCTGGATATTTCATAGATTGTTCCTTTCTTGCCTTCTTGCAGTCTTTCTTTGTAATTATGTAATTTTCTGTAGTAGTATGCTTTGAGTATTTTTTTTTTCTCTATTTTGTATCTAGTATAGGTGTTTGCCTTGGGGTTACCATGAGGCTTAAGCGAAACATCTCATAGTTATATCCAACTTAACTTGACTCACATAGAAGAGGTGGAAATTTCTAAATAAAGCTTACAACTGGGAGTTCAGGTGTTTATGTTTTAGGAATCTTCAAAATTTATGAGATCTCTAGAGCTGTAGCTGTCACTGTAATGAGCTGCAAGGATTCATTTCCTGCCAAAGGGTAGCTAAATCACCTCTCTTACCGAACCCAACAGTGACTCAGACATTCAATGATTTCTCTGGTCTTTCATTTACAAAAGATTCATTAAACTACTCGATGTGAGAAACTGCTCCATGGCTTAGTGATACCAGTGTAAACAAAGTGCATTTGCTCCATTGTAGCAGTTGTATGGTGGTATAAAAGCTAAACATGGTATTGGAAGCTTTTCAGAATTGAAACTTTGTGACCTTGGGCAAATCCAAACCTCTCTGATATTAGTATCTTCAACTATAAATTGGGATAATATCTGTCCAAAATAAATTGTCTTTAGATGATCAGATATGCTAATGTATGCTAATGCATGTGGGAGTCCCTTTTTAAGAGCATTTTTGTTTATTAGCTTTTTTTTTTTTTTTTTTTTTTAAACATAGACAACTGGTTAAATAGCATTTCTTTTCAAGTGTCCAACTTGGTAAAGAAACATGATGACCACAATGTCAAAGGGTCGAGCATGTCTTATGTGTTTAAACCTAGATTCATCACTAGAACTGTTGCCAAAAGAAAGCACATTGACAGTAATGGATTTAAGATCTGTCAAAACACAAGTGATAGAAATTCATCTTCACATTTTTAATGCTCTTATTAGGAACTTTTATTTTTCCCAAATGAAACATGGTTTTACAGCTTTATAGCTGTTCCAACTTTTAAAATTATCCAGCATATTCCTGAATTTAACAGGTTTTAATTCTAAGTTACTCTCTACCTTTCCATGTATTGCAACCTGGAAGCAAATATGAAGTCCATGAATGCACAGTAATATTTTCAGCCATTTATTTGTTTACTGACTAACTTGTTCTCTCATTGGTAACATATTAAATTAATATATTTAAAAAGACTTGTACAGCTTGGTAAATGAATGAGTATGAATATACCTGACCCCAGGGATATTCTTACAAATGTCCAGTAGGCTAGGAAGAAATACACTGAGAGAAAATTGTGCTGGTATAATGTATCTGGTTATGATTTATTACAACCTTCTTGTCTGTATTAATTATTGTGTGAACACATTTTAAAATGTCACAGAAGTAATGTGTCATGATGAACCTACATAATTAAAATGTGGTTTACCATTTCCTTTTCTCAGATTATAAATTATTGACATTGTGATTGTATTAGTGCAGCTTTGTTAATTTCTCTCATGTTTAATATCTGTCCAGAGGAATAGATTTGCTTATACTATTACTGAACCAAAAGATGGATGGTGAGAGTTCATTGCCATGGTTGATGTGATTTGTAAAAGGCTAATACAGTTATATGAATTCAATGTTATGTTTATTTCTCTATTCTGTATCATCATCTAGTAGCTAAACAGATTGGAAGTCCCTTTTGGAGTCAGTGCTCACATAGACTCGCAAAGCTGAAAATCAGTCGTGCAGTGAGATTAAAATGGAGTGGTTAGGAGCATGAAAGTGGGGGGAAATATGTAAACAGAAAGAGTATGAAAGAGTGGAAACAGAGTTAGTCACGTGAAAGTAGCTCTGGAGGAAGGGTTCAGGAAGATACGGCATTTGCATAGGTCAGGTCCTGCCACTTCCCAGGGTTAGTCGATCTCATAGTTATCATATCCATGCCTAACTGACTGGGTTATATTGTATGTGTGTTTTTAAGTCATAAGAATTAAAGTATACATGGCCAACAGGTCTATGAAAAATATCGTCAGCGTCACTAATAATCAGGGTTGTCATCTTCCCCAGTTAGGACAGCTATTATTAAAACTACCATAAATGCTTGCAAGGATGCTGAGAAAAGGGAACTCTTACATACTGTTGATGGGAGTGTAATTTAGTACAGCTATGAAGGTAAGCAGTATAGAGAGTTCTCAAACAACTAAAAATGAACTACCATACGATCCAGAAATCCCACTCCTGGGTATTTCTCCAAAGAAAAGGGAATCGGTATATCAAAGGGAGACCTGCAACCCCAGGTTTATTGCAGCACTGTTCACAATAGCTAGAATATCGAGCCAACCTCTGTGTCCGTCAACAGACGAATGGCAAAGAAAATGTGGTATGTATACTCAAGGGAATTCCGTTCAGTCATAAGAGAGAATAAAAATCTTTTCATTTGCAGCAACATGGATGAAACTGGAGGCCATTAAAGTAAGAGAAATAAGGCAGACCCTGACAAGTAACACATGTTCTCGCTCATATGTTGGAGCCAAAAAATGCTGACCTCATGAAGGTAGAGTGTAGAATGATGGTTACTAGAAGCTGGGATGGGTTTATGTGTGTTGGAGAGGATAAAGATAGGTTAGTCAATGGTTGCAAACGTTAGTTAGAAGAAATAAATACCTGTGTTCGATAGCACACTAGGGTGACTGTAATTAACAATATGTATTTCAAAATAGCTAGAAGATTTGAAATGTTCCCGACAAAAATACATGATAAATATTTGAGGTGATGAATATCCTAAATACCTGATCAATAACCTGATTTGATCATTACACATTCCATGAATGTATCAAGGTATCACATGTATGCCATAAAAATATACAAATATTATTGGCAAATAAATTACAAAGAATTATGTATAATAACCAACAAAAATAAAAGATGAAGGAAAAGTAATCCTTTAAATCATGCAGGGGAATCTTCCAGTGAGTTCCTTCAATGAACAGGAACGGCCTTTCCCTCATGCCTTTTAAAGCGTCAGCATCTTGCTAAGCTAAGTGGAAGTTTTGTATGTAAACACAGCACTGATTTGAATAATGTATTACCTTAAACGAAAACCAAACATTTCATAGTGATTGATTCAAATGCTGGAAAAAAAAAAAAAGAAACAGCAATGAGGCATTTTTGAGATACATTTCCTATTTTCTTATCTGATAAGATTTGCAAGAGTATTATCAGTGATCTCTACTTTTTTCTTCACCGAATAGACTAGTGTTAGAACCTAACCCAGGAGTAAGCTGTGACTCCATTGCATTCTCCATTAAGAAGCAATAAAATTTACCCAGGCCAAGGAGTCCAAGGCAGAAACTGGACACTGCTAGATACTTCAGGACAAGGCAGCAGCTGCCTCGAGTCAGCAGATAGCTAATAAAGAGGCAGGCACATCCAGGTTGGTAGACAGGTTTCAGACACAAATAACAGTGGGTAGGAAAGTATAGCTACTGGGATTTCAGGCTTAAAAACAGATTCCAGAGATGAAGAGATGAGCAAAGAAAGGGAGAAGAAAACATGGAAGAAAGACTAATAAATGGTATTACAATGTGATCAGAGTGTAGAAGTCACTTGATTTCTGATATATTGGATCAGTCTCAGGTTACATGCCAATTAAGTACAATTAGCATTTTAGCCATTTCGATGCTTCAGATACCCAAATATTTTATTCCATAATCAAATTTTCTTTTTTTCTGTTTGTCTTAACATTGTTTGGCCATGATAAACATGTATTTATATTGGAGGAATCAAAGATGTCTTTTTTTTCTTTTTTTTAGACAGAGTTTCGCTCTTGTTACCCGGGCTGGAGTGCAATGGCGCGATCTCGGCTCACCGCAACCTCCGCCTCCTGGGTTCAGGCAATTCTCCTGCCTCAGCCTCCCGAGTAGCTGGGATTACAGGCGCGCGCCACCATGCCCAGCTAATTTTTTGTATTTTCAGTAGAGACGGGGTTTCACCATGTTGACCAGGATGGTCTCGGTCTCTTGACCTCGTGATCCACCCGCCTCGGCCTCCCAAAGTGCTGGGATTACAGGTGTGAGCCACCGCGCCCGGCCTGATGTCTTATATATTTAAAAATAACTTTGTATAGTACAGCTCTTGTTAGGGTATTAACACATTTGATTGAAGAATTTTCTTTGCTCTTAGATGACACTAAGAGAAAAAATACTGCAAAACTATAAAAAATTATGGTGCAAGTAAAATAGCAATATTAACTTTTTGCTGTTAGTATGCCAGGGATACTTAAAATTTGTTGTCGATTGACTACCGCAGAGAACAGACTCAGATGGAAATGAGTGTGAAGGACGTTTCTTAGGGAGTGGACTTGGGCTCAGCACTTGGGGTGTGGGGAAAGGAATGAATTAGGGTTGGGCAGAGGAAGAATTGGGGCTGTGATGCATCACCACAGGGATGCAGCTGACTCCAAAGGGAGCCCTGAAGCTTGGGTAGCCCTGCAGAGTTGCTCCTCTTTGGGGAGAGGAGCTGGTGGTTTATCCCCAGTACTTGGGTAGGGATTCACTGGAGAAGAGGTAATCTCTTTCAGCGAGGTCATACCCAGCTCGGGGTATATGTCCTTGAGTCTTGAAGGGAATAGGGCAGAGAGATCTGGGCACTGCAGCATTCATGACAATTCCTCCATATTTCTGTGGCCGTTTTGTCTCATATAATTTCTCAGGGTGGCTCCTTTAGGACTCTGATGGGACTTTCTCTTTGGAGAAACTTGTAAGGTTATAAGGGAAAAAGGTTAGTAGGACAAATTGCAGCCCCAGCTGCTACTGGGGAGGCAAAGCTCTAGGCTAAACTCTCTGATTCATTCTAGAGCCCTTCACCTTAGTTCTTACAATGGTAGAAGGATGCTAACTTTGTGGGTAGCCCACAACTTCCTTCCTGTGGGGACCAAGTTCATGTTTACTTTTCTTAGGCTATGGCTATGACAATTATGGGTTTATGATTAAAATTAGATGATGGAATACTAATGTGTGCCAACCACCTTGGAGTTAAGCTGATTGCTCACTTCTCCAATGTGGAATAGCAGCTTTCCTCCTGATGACTAGGCCATGTACCTTTTCCAGGTTGGCAATTATCACTACTCTGTTTGTTGTTGTTGTTGTTGGCCCTGGACACAGGGTGCACAAAATGTTGAAGGGGCAGCTGTATTTTCTATCTGCTGGTGGGAGAATTCTCTACACCTGTGGTGCCCAGAATTGTGGAAATGGGAAGCACGCATTCCAGAAGTGGGTTACAGGGGATGATAGTAACAGGAGCCATTGTGGCTTCCATGCCTTAATTCTGAGACCCGTATATTTTTTTCTTCGGGGGATAGTGCATCAAATAATGGTCATTGACTTAGCATGCACATTGTATACTGGAGGATGGGACCCCATTGTTAATTTCTAATAATGTTTAGAAATTTTACAAATGTTTCTAAACATTACTAGAAATTAATGTCAATGCCACTCAGAGTTTGTGAACACTGCTACATATCGTCTAATGGAAGAACGCTAGGAAAAACTCCCGGAGCAGAAACATCTTAAACAGAACTTGCCATTGTGTATCACAGACTCTGCTAATGATGCAGCCTCCCAGTACAAACAATACATATGACTTGTCCTCAGCTTTTCAATCTGGGTTTGCTCTAGAGTAGAATTAGAATTTAAAACACCGTGTCAGCCAACTCAGCGAAGTTCAATTGTGAGTAGAATTTCTGCTTCTGAATTCTTATAGTTTAAAAGATGGCCTGTGTATTGTAAGCTCCAGAAACCTCTTTGAAAATGTGTGAGCAAACAAATGTTTCTCTAATAGCTGTTGAAAGAATGCAGTCTCACTAAAGGGAATTAGACTAGGGGATATAGATTCAATTTCATTCACTTTGATTTAAAGTAAAATATGGCAAGACTTTGATACATTTATGAACCCAAACTGACCAGAATCCTCAACTTAATTTTTGCTGTTGTTGCTGCTATACTCATATTTCATGAGAAGGAGACAAAGAGTAGAAACTAGTTCACACTCAAGGTTTAAGTCCCTCCAAAAATCACCTTCCAGGGATGCATGAATCCTGTGCAGATTCAATCCAGTGTTCACATCCCATATTAACAACCCCTATGCAGAGGCAATGATGTTTAAAATAATGACTCAGAAATATTATAAAATGTAAAATGATCAAAGGAAGATTCAGTAATGTTCTGGAGACTGTGCCTATTTAGGAAAGAGAATTTGGCTATGTACTTAGAAAATCACACACACATAACTGAAGAGACTGACAAGTGTTCCAAATTCACTCAGAGTTAATGCAATAATCAATTTCCAAATCATTCTACTCACCCATGGTCTTACTCTGCTTGATTTAACCCATACCTCACTTGGTGGCATCTATGTCCTCAGTAGTTTAGGCAATTTTTTCTCAAAGCCCCATGTCATCAGCAGTGCAAGGTTAGAGGTGTCCTGGTTCACACATGTGTGTGTCTTTCCACATGTCAGACTTCTATTGAAGAAGAACTCATCCTAATTCTCTCAGCTCTTCAGAGAATTTCTAATCACAAAAGCCATGAGCTACATGGAGTTCCCAAGGAGACAGTTCTCCTTAGCACTTCCCATTCACTCCGTAGTCAGAGCCATGGGCAACACAGCCTCAATCCGTTCCACAAGTCAGTCTATATTGCATATCATACATAATAGTATATTTAACCCATATATAAATATTACAGGTTAAATATTCCACAACAAACAAGGTAGCACTTACCATCAAGAGGAGAACGAGGTAGGAGAAAGGGTAAATGAGCAAGTCCCAGTGGGAGCGAAGAAGACAAAAGGATTCCTGGTCTTGTCCATTGGTCTCCCAAGGAGGAGTCTTTGATGTGGAAGAGCCTTTAGAAGGGCATGCTAAGTGCTTATCATGGCTGACTGCAAAACTGGTTAATTAAGGCAGCTGTTTGGAGAGGCTGAAGGTCTGCCTTTATATATATACATATAGTCACAGAGTCCTCTGGTGAGAACCTACAGTGGAAGAGTGTGCTTGTTATGTCCTTACCTGGTTGGATGCAGTCTTCCCATTTTTATTTGTTTGTTAAGCAAAATATCCTTGTTGGCAAAGTCCCATATAAAATATAAAATGCAGTATTTTTCTAAGATGGAGTTTAATGAAGGGTTGCTCTATACACCCCAATTTCCTAGTTTTGAGGTATTTCTGGATTTACTTCCTCAGAGTGTCCTCTCCTAGTCCTGGGGGACTTTTCAATTTCTGCTGCTACCTGGTTGCCAATATTACTTCCTTCTAGAATTCATTAAGAGAGTATAATCCAGCAAAAATATAAAGATTTTTGTGGGTTTGGAAAGAAAAATCATATCACACAAGGAGTCAATGGAAATCTTCTTGGCCCAGTGTAATCTCCACCCTTCCTCTTGTGGCCATTCTTCATCCAAAACGTTCTGGGCCTCTGGTGAAGTGTCTGTCCCCACAGAGTACAGTCCCTAGGTCTTAGAAGGGAGTGATTCCCTGAAGCTGATGATAATTTTTAGCTATCTCTTGGTCTCCGCTCCCTCTGTCCTGTTGAATTCTAATGAATAATATTCACATCACATTAAAGGTTTGTTTCTTATGAAATTGTTCTAAATTGCCATCTTGTCTCCCAGTCCTTGAAGAATAAATAGCCCTTGATCTTGCAGATCCAACAGTCTTAATTCAGTTCAGCTGGCACAGTTGATAGATGAGGAAACTAAAGCTCAGAGAAGGGAAGTGATTTACCGAAAAATACTGGGGCTATTTGGAAGCAGAGCTGAAGGCATAATTCTGGTCTTCCTCCTCCTAGGCCAACGCCCCTATCTACTTGTGTCATTTTTTTTGCTTCATTCCAGATCGGCAAGATTGTAATGATGAAAGATGACAGGGTTGCTTATGCACCTTGTATTCTTGTCTATTATAACTATAAACCTGAGCATATGTTTCCCAGAATAGTTAATCATCTAGTAGAAGAAGATAGTGTGATTTCTTGTCCTGTAAATCATGACAAAACACCTCCAGTACCTTCTCTTAATGTTTGCCATATTGTTTTTCAGGCTACAAGGAATTGGTCTCAGTGTAATTGTGTATAAATACTACCCGTTGGTCTCTCCTTACTAGTACATGCTGACTAACATTACGAGGTAATAATTGGTTATACCGTATTAGGAGAATAACAGTTTATAACAATATTACTTGCAATAAACTTCGTGCTTTCTTTTCCTATTCAGTGAAGCAAATGTTTGGCTTTATGGCTACACAGACAGTTTTTCTTTCATAGCTAAGTTTATTTTGTCATAAGGCAATCAGGTGGTACAAAAGTATTAACTACAGGAAACCAACATCTAGCAAAGAAACTTGAAGATCGTGTTCACGCTGAATAAACAAGTGCCTTTAAAAAAATTCTTCCAAATTTTGACATCAAACAGAAAAGTTGAAAAAGAAGCACCATAAAGACACATGCACCCTTTATTTAGATTCACAAATTAACATTTTCTGGGATTGGCTTTCTGTGTCTCTATGTCTCTTTTCCTCTTCACAGACACACTCATTTTCTCTCTCTTACACACACGTACATATACATGCACGCACTCACATTTTGGGAGCTCTGAACTGCTTGAAAGCAAATTGCAGACATCAAGATTATACAAAAATACTTAAGGGACTTTGTCCGAAATTAGCACATTCTTTTATATTACTACAATAACAATCACAAGACATTTGCTACTGATAATTAACATTATGTAGTACGCAGTCTAAATTTAAATGTCTCCACTTGCTCTCAAATATTCTCTATATTAGTCAGAGATCTTATATTGGATTTTTTTGTCATGTTTCTTATTTTCATCAGTCTAGAATATTGCTTCCCCTCCACCCTTTTCCCTCATCTTTTACAACTCTGACATTTTTGAAGAGTCCAGACTAAGTGTCTCATAGAATGTTTCTCAAACTGGATTCATCTAACTGTTATGGATTAGACAAAACGTTTAGGCAACTATTATGTTTCCCATCGCATTGCATTGGGAAGTTTATAATGTCACTCTATCTCAATATTTGTGAAGCTAAGTTTCATCTCTTCGATTTAAATTCTGTACTTAATAAATATTTGATGGATAATAGACATATATGAATGTCCTTTTCCTAACATTATGTTAGTGTATAGTGTTAGGAGTAATTTCATGCCAGAATCTCATGTTACCTTGGTGGTATTTGCAAAACGGTGATTTCAAAATTCAGGCATTATTCTAGATGAGGGGCCAGTAGATTTTTCCAGTGAAGAGCTACATTCTAAGTCTTTTAGCCTTTGTGGGCCACATATAGCCTCTGTTACATATTCTATTTCTTCTTTAGCTCTGTAAAAATTATTAGCTCATGGACTGCAGGAAAATGGTCTGCAGCAGGATTTGGGCCATGAGTAGTAGTTTGTCAAAGTCCTGTTCTGTGTTATAAAGAAGACCTTTCCTTTTCCTTGTAACACCTGTGTGTGTGTGTGTGTGTGTGTGTGTGTGTGTGTGTGTCAGAGGGAGAGAGATTCTTTAATAACATTATTTCTTTTATAGAGTTGGTCTCTTTAAACTTTTTTAAATACTCTTTGGATTTGACTTTGGTAAATAACACTGTGTGAAGATAATTTCATTTTCTTCTATGCTTTCTGATACAATAGCCACTAGCTGCATGAGACCATTCAAATTTAAACTAATTATACTGAAATTATAATTAGAAATTAAATAAATTAATAATTAGAACAAATTTAGTTTCTCAGTCACATGAGCCACACTTAAGTGTACAAGTATTCACTCAACACACGTAGCTAGTGGCTACCTATTGAACAGTACAGATGTAGGACATTTTTGCGATTTAGAAGTTGAATTGGATAGTAATAAATGCAGATTTCAAATGTATTTGCACAGAGTTGTGCAAAATAGTCCCTCATAATTAGAGTTAACTTACAATTTTTTCTTGTCTTTTTTTGCTTTTATGCTTATTTCCCTTCTTACTAATTTGTCTATTTCCATTCGTTTAAGGTACCAAAGTATTTATTATATCTACTATTTTTCTGTTTTTATCTCACATTTTCCTTTCCTTATGCTTTCTTTTGATTTAGTTTATCAGTTTTTTTTTTTAAACTTTTATTTTAGGCTCAGAGGTACCTGTACATGTTTATTATATAAGTGTCACTGGGGATTGTTGTACAGATTATTTGTCACCTATGTGGTAGGCACTGTACCTCACAGGTAGTTTTTCAGTCCTGACCCTCCTCTTTCCTTCATCCTCAAATAAGTCCAGGTGTGTGTTGTGTCCATGTGTACTCAATGTTGAGCTTCTACTTGTGAGAACATGTAGTATGTGGTTTTCTGTTCCTCTGTTAGTTTACGTAAGATAATGGCTTTTACCTTCATCGATGTTGCTGCAAAGGACATGACCTCATTCTGTTTTATGGCTCCATCATATTCCGTGGTGTATACGTACCACATTTTCTTTAATCAGTCTACCATCGATGGGCATTTAAGTTGGTTTCATGTCTTTGCTATTGGGAATCATGCTGCAATGAGCATATGCGTGCATGTATCTTTTTCTTTTCTCTGTTATCTTCCTTCCCTCCCTCCCTCCCTCTCTTCTTTCCTTCCTTCCTCCCTTCCTCTCTTTTCTCTCTCTTTCTTCCTTTGTTTTTCTCTTTCTTTCTCTCTCTCTTCCTCTTTCTCTTTCTTTCTCTCTTATCTTCCTTCCTTCCTGTCTTTCCCTCTCTCTTCCTTTCTTTGTTTTTCTTTCTCTCTTTCTTTTTCTTTCTTCCTCCCTCCCTACCCCCTCTCCTTCTTTCCTTACTTTCCTCCCTCCCTCCCTCCTTTTCTCTGCTTCTGTCACCCCGGGTGGAGTGAAGTGGCACCATCTTGCCTCATTGCAAGCTCCACATCCCAGGTTCAAATGATTCTCCTTCCTTAGCCTCCCAAGTAGCTGGGACCACAAGCGCTCACCACCAGATCCAGCTAATTTTTGTATTTTTTATTAGAGGCTGGGTTTCTCCATGTTGCTCAAGTTATCAGGCTGGTCTTGAACTCCTGACCTAAGGTTATCTGCCCACCTCGGCCTCCCAAAGTGCTGGGATTACAGGTGTGAGCCACCGCACCCAGCCCTCACCACTCCCTTTTGTATCCCCCAACTCACACCTTGCCCATGCCACTCATGCATACCCCCTGCCTTTCCCCATGGTCATTTGTGAGTCCTGCACGAAATGGCCTTCAGTCCAGAGACCAGACATCAGACAGCAATCTGGAACTCTTCCTTGATGGGAGGTGAGACCTCCAGAAGAGGAAAATGCCTGCTATGGAGACTGCAGGCTGAACACAGTGACTCTCCAGGCAAACAGCTGGAACCGAACTGAGTAAAATCTCCAGCCAGAAAGAAAACTCCCCAATCAACTCTTTCCTCACCCCATTTTACAGATGGCAACGTTGAGGCTCAGAGGAGAAAAGACAAAGCAGGCATTGGAACCATAGTCTCCTGGCTCCAAAGCCAAGTTCTGTCCACCCAGCCAGGGTCCATCCTTCCTTCTATAAATGTTTATAACAGCATGTGCTGGGCACTCTTGTTAGGCCCTTTTACACATATCACTCAGTCTGCTTTTCCCATTCGTTGGACAAGTGTTTATTGAGCTCCTACTGTGTGCAGGAGCTGGACTCGATACTGGGGACATCTTGGTAAAAAACTCAGGCAAAGTCTACCCAGCTGGGGTTCTAACAAGACAAAGGGAGGGTTGGTGCCATGGGCAAGGCTGTGAAGGCAATGAATGAAATGGTGGCGACAGACAGGAAGGGTGGTCAGGGATGCTCTCTGCATGGAAGGGGCATCTTCTTGGCTTTGAGACCCAAATACCAAAATACCTGTGAGCAGCAGGCCATGCCCACTCAGTAACAGAGCTGAGACACACCCCTCCATAGATGCCAAACCAAACACCAGATCGGGCCAGCAATGAGGGACAAAGACCATGGCCTGCAAGGGTCTTGCCACCCGAGCTCACAAGGGGATTTTTGTTATGCTTCCTTTATTATTATTATGGTGGGGTTGGGGGTCCTTAGTGCACAAGAAACACTCTAGGAACCCTAAGTCAAGATCGAGGCTGCAATCCCTGCTCTGCCCTTGCTGTGTGACCTCGGGCTGCTATCGCCACCTCTCAGAGCCTCAGCTTCCTTCCCCTTCTGTAAAATGGAGAGTCTAATGATACCCACCTGGCAAGGGGGTTCAGGGAAGTCAGTGAGCTCCTTCGTGTAAGGAGCTGGTGTCTGCACGTGGCCCCGGGTCAGAGATTTGTAATGGGGATTGAAATGACTGATAAGTGGCCAGGCATGTTGGCTCACACCCTTAATCCCAGCACTTTGGGAGGCCAAGGCAGGTGGAACACCTGAGGTCAGGAGTTTAAGATTAACCTGGCCAACGTGGTGAAACCCCATCGTTACTAAAAAAAAATTAGTCGGGCATGGGGGTGTGTCTCAGCTACTTGGGAGGCTGAGGCAGGGGAATCGCTGGAACCTGAGAGATGGAGGTTGCAGTGAGCTTAGATCATGCCACTGCACTCCAGCCTGAGCAACAAGACTGAAACTTTGTCTCAAAAGAGCAAGCAAGCAAGCAATTACTGATAACCTTACAGATTGTCAGAGGTACACAAGGGACTCAGAGGGGGGACCACACCCATCCTCTCACACACAAAGGGAGAGGCCTACCTACCCAAGACCACACAGCCACCGGCTGTTAGCAGCTGCATCACCCCAGCCTCTCCATTATGGCCCAGGCCTTCTGACCTGCCCTGGAAGGGCCCTTGGGCCTCCCGCTACCACCTCCTCTCTGTTCCTCAGTTTAGCTCTTCTCTGTGGCCACTGGTTATGGCCAAAGGCTAGGGATCTTATGAGTTTGAGGCAGCTTGAGCATCTGTCTGTGCTTTCACCCACAGCCAGAGCACCAGGCCCCATGCATATCAGCTGTGATTCTCTATGGGTTCAAAACCACCTAAAGGCTGGCTGGTTGTGCATGTGGAAGAGGGGGTGTTGTTCTTCCCCCAGGTTGACAACATGATAGATTAAAGATTACATGGGAGGCTGGGTGCAGTGGCTCAGGCCTGTAATTTCAGCACTTTGGGAGGCTGAGGCTGGTGGGTCACCTGAGGTAGGACTTGAAAACCAGCCTGACCGACACAGTGAAACCCCATCTACCAAACATACAAAAATTAGCTGGGCGTGGTGGCATTTGCCTGTAATCCCAGCTACTCGGGAGGCTGAGGTGAGAGAATCACTTGAACCCAGGAAGCAGAGGTTGCAGTGAGCCGAGATCACACCACTCCACTGCAGCCTGGGTGACAGAGTGAGACTTTGTCTCAAAAAAAAAAAAAGAAAAGTGCATGGGCTCTGGAGGCAGAGAGACGGAATTGAATCCCAGCTTTTACTTCTCAGCTGTGTGCCCTTGGAAAAGTACACTTCTCTGAGCTTCAGTTTTCTCATCTGTGAAATGGGAAAAACATTTGGCTTGCCCGGGGTCTTAGGATGACTGGGGAGTGTCTGGAACATAGTGGGTGCTCAAAGTGCATGCTTTCCCATGGTCATCTAAAAGTCCTCAGGGCTGCCCTCCTGCCTTTCCCCCACAACTCCTGTGACTGCCTCTTAAATGGCTACTCAGGGTGATAAGGAAGCACAGGTGAGGGAGCGAGGCTGGATCCACACCCACCCACGCCCATTGTTAGGAAAACAAGCTTTTAATGCCTGGCGCTGCTGCTGGTGGCTGAGAGTATAAAATGGGACCCAGAGCCAGCCTCCCCCTTCCTCTAAGGCACACCGAGGCAATAGTGTTTAAAAGGAAAGGAGGCAGTGGCTTGGAGGCTCCAGAGACTGAGCCGTTCCTATGGCAAGAGGGGACCATCTGGCAGCTGTTGCATGCTACCTTCCTCCTGGGACCCACAGCCTCTTCATCAGTGATGTCTTCAGGTTCACTGTCCCCAAGCTGCTTAGGTGAGTCCAGACTTCGGGAGCTCTGCTAAGGCTGGTGGTCTCTTAATGGCATCCCTCCAGAGTCGGAGGGCTTCAGCTTTTATGCCTCTGCCTATAGATCTCGTGCTCGGGACGCTGGAGGGTGGGTGAGAAGGATACTGAAAAAGGAAAATGATTAATGAGAAAGTGACTGTGCCCCAGAAGGGCAAATAAGCAAGCTCTCACATGACTGCAGCAATTAGCTTTTGTTGTAAAATGCCCCAAAAGTGAGTGGCTTAAAATTATAAGCATTCATTTATTTAGTTCATGGTAATGTGGGTCAGTAACGTGGACTGGGCTCAGATGGGTGGTTCTTCTTTTCTTGGCTGGGTTTTCTCATGTGCCTGCAGTTGTGTGACTGAAGCTGGGATGGCTTTCTGTTCCATGTGGGTTCCTATCCTCCAAAAAGCTAGCTCAGACTTGCTCATGTGGCTGCTTGGGAGGCTTCTAAGCAATAGGCCGAAAGCCACATTTTCTCTTGAGGCTCACAGCTGGCACAGGTTTATCTCCACTCTACTCTGTTGGTCAAAGGTGGTTTTGTGGCCAGCCCAGATTCAAGCGGTGTCTGCTCAGCGGCCGTAACAGAGCATCCAGATGACTGAGTAGCTTCAACAACAGAAATGTATTTTTCTCATGATTCTGGAGGCTGGAAGTTCCAGATCATGTATCCGCAAGTTGATTCCATCTGAGGCCTCTGCCTTTGGCGTTCAGTTGGCTGTCACCTCCCTGGGTCCTAATATGGTCTTTCCTCTGTGTGTGCCCTGGTGTCTCCCTGTGTGTCTACATTTTCTCCTCTTATAAGGACCCCAGTCAGACTGGATGAGGACCCAGCCTAAGGACTTCATTTTAACATTATTGCCTCTTTAAAGGCCCTATTTCTAAATACAGTCACATTCAGAGATACCGGGGTTTGGGGCTTTGACATACGAATTTTGTGAGGACACAATTTAGCCCATAACAAAGGGGGAGAAAAACACCATCTCTTGATTTTGAGGAGCTGCAGTCAGATTGCAAAGAAGCATGGACAGTGGGGGAAATAACAGAGATCATGATTGTGAAAAAGTCAACCACGCCGACTGATCCTCCACACCTGGCCTGGTTTGGGCAAAGGCAACACACATGGGCATCTCCTCTCACCAGCTGTACCTTCTCTCTCCTTCCCCTGCAAGCCTTTTCCTGGAGTTTATTGGTGATCTCAAGCCTCCGGCCTGGAAGGACTGCCTCCTCGCGGTGCTGATGTTTCTCTCGGCCTGCCTGCAAACGCTGTCGAAGCAGCAGAACACGTACCGGCTCAAGGTGCTGCAGATGAGGCTGCAGTCGGTCATCACTGGCCTGGTGTACAGAAAGGTGAGCCCCGGGGGACAAGTGCAGGTCTTCCCAGCAGGGAAAAGGAACATAACTGAACCGGTTGGTAGTAATGCTATCAGCAGCTGAGAACGCTTTCAGTCCTTACTTATTAGAGTCACTCACGATATATTCTCACTTCCTTTGTTATTTCTCTTTATTTGTATGTATTTATTTTTTTGAGACAGAGTCTCTATCCACCATGACCTCCCATAGTGCTGGGATTACAGGCATGAGCCACCTCGCCCGGCCTCCCTTCCTTCTTAAGTCTGAGTCATATTCTGCTGTGCAGATGGATCACACTGTGTTTATCTTTTCATCTGACGGTGGACCCGTCAGTTGATTTTGCCTTTTGGCTGTTGTGAGTCACGCCGCTGTGAGCACACGTGTGTTAATAGCTCCCAGAGTTCCTGCTTTCTATTCTTTTGGGATGGATGGCAGTGGCTTTGGTAGAGCAAATGGCAATGCTGTGTGTAAGTGTTTTGAGGGACCACCATTTGTAAAGCGTTTTGTCGTCGTCGTCGTCGTCGTCGTCGTCGTTGTAGTTGTTGTTGTTGAGATGGAGTCTCACTGTGTCACCCAGGCTGGAGTGCAGTGGCATGATCTCACCTCACTGCAACCTCCTCCTCCCACGTTCAAGCCATTCTCATGTCTCGGCCTCCTGAGTAGCTGAGATTATAGGCACTGGACACCACACCTGGCTCATTTTTGTATTTTTAGTAGAGACAGGGTTTCACCATGTTGGACAAGCTGGTCTCGAACTCCCGGCCTCAGGTGATCCACCCACTTCGGCCTCCCAGAGTGCTGGGATTACAGGTGTGAGCCACGTCACCTGGCTCTTGTAAAGTGTTTTAATGATCCTGTTTTACTGTTCTTCAGCTGGGGTTGTGATCTCAGCCCTGCTTCTCTCTGCTCCTGTTAAGGGACTTCCCGTAGGCAGCCAAGTCCCCGCCTCTGGCCAGGAGACAGCATGCCTGGAAGTGAAGTTGGGTCGGTCCTGCCTCAGTGCTGCTTCTGTTTTAGGTAAATATCCTGTGGGGTCAGGAGAGAAAATCCCAAGTGCACCTGTGGAACACCATGGGCATCCCACAACTCAGGACTGTGGGAGAGATGGGGTGTTGGAGGAAAGGTAAACCTGGAAGCCAGTTAGCCCCACTCTGTCCCTTGACCCGGCTTTTTTTTTTTTTTGAGATGGAGTCTTGCTCTGTCACCCAGGCCTGGAGTGCAGTGATGCAATCTTGGCTCACTGCAACCTCCACCTCCCAGGTTCAAGAGATTCTCCTGCTTCATCCGCCTGAGTAGCTGGGACCACAGTTGAGTGCTACCACACCTGGCTAATTTTTGTATTTTTAGTAGAGCTGGGGTTTCACCATGTTGGCCAGGCTGGTCTCCAACTCCTGACCCTAGGCCATCCACCCACCTTGGCCTCCCAAAGTGCTGGGATTCAAGGTGTGAGCCACTGCGCTCGGCCAAGCCCTGCTCCGTTCTAATCCCACCGCCTGTGAAAGGCTTCTGGAATCTCACAGAAAAAATGGCCCCAGTATGATGGCTCCCGCTCACTTGCTCCCAGAGTTCTGGGGACACACAGTGAGGAGTGATTGTTTTTCTCACTCATCTGGATGTGATGAGCCTGGTCAAAGAAGTTTGCTGTTGCTGACTTGCAGCTGGTCAGGCCCCTGCGCTGTGGAAATTGCCCCCACTAAATCCTTATGCCTCAGTTTGCTCAGCTAACTCAGATCTCCTGTGCTGCCTCAGGCTGGGTTAGGCTCCTCCCCGTCATGCCATGCGGGAATCTCCCATGTGATACTTACTCACTTGATTGATTGATTGATTGATTGATTGAGATGCGATCTTACTCTATCACCCAGGCTAGAGTGCAGTGGCACAATTTCAGCTCACTGCAACCTCTGCCTCCCGGGTTCAAGTGATTCTCCTACCTCAGCCTATTTCGTAGCTGGGATTACAGGCACATGCCACCACGGCCTGCTAATTTTTATTTTTAGTAGAGACGGGGTTTCTTCATGTTGGTCAGGCGGGTCCCAAATTCTTGACCTTGTGGTCCACCTGTCTCAGCCTCCCAAAGCGCTGGGATTACAGGCTCACACGCACCTGACCCGTGTGACACTTTAATGAAGTAAGGTGTGTAGGTGAAGCTGCCTGATCATCTTCCCACAACGGGGCAGGGCTAGGGGCTGTGTTGTCTGGAAATTCCTCAGCTCTTTATGCTGGTAAGGGAAGAAGGAAGAGGGAGCCCTCGGGGGACATGTGGCGAGGTTTGGTGGGGACATAGCCCACCAGATTGTACTTGGAGTTCCCATGTAACTTGTAACCACTCTCATAGAAGGTGGCCTAGAACCTCAGGGAGTGGGGGTTGCTCATTATCACCTAGGGGTTGGGGGAAGAGAAGCTGAGGCTGCACAGAGCCAGCAGGGAGGGCAGGGGAACCAGGGCCGGGTGCGGTGGCTCACGCCTGTAATTCCAGCAGTTTGGGAGGCTGAGGCAGGTGGACCATTGAGGTCAGGAGTTTGAGACCAGCTGGCCAACTTGGTGAAACCCCGTCTCTACTAAAAATACAAAATTAGCCAGGCCTGCTAGTGCATGCCTGTAATCCCGGCTACTCAGGAGGGTGATGCAGGAGAATCGCTTGAATATGGGACACTGAGGTTGCGGTGAGCCGAGGTCATGCCATTGCACTCCAGACTGGGCAAGAAGAGCGAAACTCCGTCTCAAAAAAAAGAAAAAGAAAAAAGAAAACGAACTTGCTCTGCCAATGTGGCTGCAGGTGCAACCCCTGATGTGTCCCCCCTGCCTTGCTCCTGCTCCAACATCACCCATAACCCCCAGCTGTGGATTTGAAGTCCTGCTGTTCAGACAGCATGGATTTGCAGAGCTGCCAGCCTGGTGTCTGTCCTGCAGCAGGAGACACAGAGGAGGGAGCCCTGGGTTTGAACCAAAGGCAGCCTGTGGTGTCCCCCTGCAGGCCCTGGTCCACTTGTGTTTTGTGACACTCCCCCATGTCCTCACACAAGCCACTCCCATTTTCAGCATGATTACAGATGCTCCTTGACTCAGGACGGGGTCATGTCCCCATAAATCTATCATAAATTGTTAATAGCAGCCAAGTGCAGCAGCTCACATCTGTAATCCCAGCAGTTTGGGAGGTCAATGTGGGAAGATTGCTTGATCCCAGGAGTTCAAGTTCAAGACCAGCCTGGGCAACACAGAGAGATCCTGTTTCTGGGGGGAAAAAAAAAAAAAAGGAAAAATATACTAAGCTGAAAATGCATTTGTTTGTTTTTTGAGACAGAGTCTCACACTGTCATCCAGGGTGGAGTGCAGTGGTGCAATCTTGGCTCACTGCAACCTCTGCCTATCAGGTTCCAGTGATTCTCCTGCCTCAGCCTCCCGAGTGGCTGACATTACAGGCGTGAGCACTGGGTAAATTTTGTATTTTTAGTAGAGATTGGGTTTCACCATGTTGGCTGGGCTGGTCGCAAACTTCTGACCTCAGGTAGGCTGCCTATATCAGCCTCCTAAAGTGCTGGGATTACAGGCGTGAGCCACCGTACCTGTCCTATTTATTTTTATTTTTATTTTTGGAGGTGCAGTCTGGTTCTGTTGTCCGGGCTGCAGTGCAGTGATCCCCTCTTGGCTCACTGCCTGCAACCTCTGCCTCCCGGGTTCAAGTGATTCTCCTGCCTCAGCCTACCAGGTAGCTGGGACTACAAGTACCCTACCACACCTAGCTAATTTTTGTGCTTTTAGTAGAGACAGGGTTTCACCATGTTGCCCAGGCTGGTCTTGAGCTCCTGAACTTAGGCAATCTGCCCACCTCAGCCTCCCAAATACAGGGATTACATGTGTGAGCCACCATACCCGGCCCGCAAATGCATGTAATACACCTACCCTGCCAAGCATTGGATGTTAGCCCCGCCGAATTTCGGTTGAGAACAAACCAAGAAGTACTAAAAGGAGAACAAAACCCACTCACCCTTCCCCACCTTGGATCGTGACTTTGACATTTCAGAGGTCCAGCCTTCGTGAATGTTTGTAGAAATAGATAATAAACTGGGATAAATGTACCACCTTTAAGTGTACAATTCAATGGCGTTTGGTAGATTCACAATATTGTGCAACCATCGCCACCATCTGTTTCTAAACTTTCTCATCATCCCAAACAGAAATGCTGTCCTCATGAAGCAAGAGCTTACCTACTTTTAAATATCTATTTACTTATTTATTTATTATGAGACCGAGTCTTTCTCTGTCTCCCAGGCTAGAGTACAATGGTGCAATCTCGGCTCACTGTTACTTTCACCTCCCAGGTTCTAAGCAATTATCCTGCCTCAGCTTCCGGAGTTGGGATTACAGGTGCATGCCACCACACCCAGCTAATTTTTGTATTTTTAGTAGAGACGGGGTTTCACCGTGTTGGTCATGCTGGTCTTGAACTCCTGACCTCATCGTGATCCACCTGCCTCAGCCTCCCAAAATGCTGGGATAACAGGCATAAGCCACCATGCCTGGCCTAAATTTTTTATTTTTTAAGAGATGAGGTCCTGCTCTGTTACCCAGGCTGGGGTGCAGTGGCATGATTATAGCTCACTGTAGCCTCAATCTCATGGGCTCAAGTGATCCCTCGTGCCTCGGCCTCCCAAGTAGATGGGACTACAGGTGCACGTGGCTAATTTTTATCTTTTTTATAGAGACAGGGTGTCACTATGTTCCCAGGCTGGTCTCAAACTCCTGGGTTCCAGCGATTCTCCCACCTCAGCCTCTTGAAGTACTGGGATTAAGGGCATGAGCCACTGTGCCTGGCCCTCTTGCAATTTATTGAATAGTATAGCAACAGTGAAAAACAGAAAGATTGTGTCAGTACTGGAAGCACAGTTTCTACTGAATGTGATCGTTTTTGTGCCATTGTAAAGTCAAAAAATTGTGTGACCATCTGCACTTGCAACTACTGGTAGGCTTAGACACTTGGATTTTAGATCCAGAAACATCCAAACACTTGCTGCTGGGTGGGAAGAGGCCGTAGGGGTCAGAGCTCTTAGCTGCTAGCAAGAGAAGCCCACTCAGGCTGAGTTTAAAAACTGAGGCGGGGCACTGTGGCTTATGACTGTAATCCCAGCACTTTGGGAGGTCGAG
>NW_022437868.1:14698-23378 GCF_009761245.1 Sapajus apella | reverse complement strand
GGGGGGGGGGTCCACCTCTGTGCCCCTCCCTGTGGGGACCCCATCCATCACACGAGTACCCTCCCCCAGGGCTGACTGGGGGCCACAGTTCTATCTGGTGGTGATGTGAGCCACCCAGTTCCAAAGAACTCTCCTCCAGTGAGCCGCAGCTGCCCTGCCCCTCCCCTGCACCCCTGCGCCTCTCTTCACCCCTGTCCCTCCCTGCTGCCACCCAGAGCACCTCTCGCCACCTTCCGGTGTCATTGGGAAGCAATTCTTAGGACGTTTGGCGAAGATTCCAGCCTGGGAAAGGCCAGTTCCGTTTGAGACAGACTGCTGTGGTTTTGTTGCCACTGTTGCTAAGAACAGGATTAGGAATTTGAGGTCTTTAATTTTCTGTTTCTGCAGAACCGTGCCCGGAAAAAAAGGCTGAATATTATTATTGTGGCTGAAGGAGCAATTGACACCCAAAATAAACCCATTACCTCTGAGAAAATCAAAGAGGTGAGTGCGTGGAGCTGCTTGCTCTCCCTCGGTTTCTGCCTGGAAGCTGGGGCGGTCAGCGTCATTGGCAGTCTTGGTTTAGAACACCGAATTATTAGCTTTTTATCCTGATATTTGAAAACATTTTCATAATGACTCAGAACAGGACAGCATGGGAAACACAGTGCCTGCTCCTGGGAGCCCGTTCCGCTTGCGTCCCCTCTTCTTGTGCCCCTGGAGGTTCCGGGACTCCCCAGCAGACATAGGCGGTCGCTCAAGTGGCTACGCGTGCTCTTTGGATTAGAATGTTCCAGCTCCTAGACATGAGCTGCTCTGAGAATGAGGACCGAGCGCTTGGCAGCCGCCCCAGGCTTCTGTTTGCTGCAGTGGAAAGCTGGCATCTTCCTCTTCCGTATGCCCTCCCGTAACCCAGAGCATCAGCTGAGCGCATTCTTACTCACAAAGCTGCTGTGTCCTCACAGCCTGCCAGGGGATGGGCTCAGGCAGGCTCCATGTCCTGGGGCTTGCTCAGGCTGGACCCGCCCGTCTGGAGAGGATGCTGATGCCATCTGCTGGGCTCCTGCCGTAGATGGGGCTGCAGGCTCCGGGGACTGGGGATGGGCTCTGGCTCCCATGGCTGCGGGGAGAGGACATCCCCACCTGGCTTTGCAAGTCGGCTTCTTTATTGTGCTTTGTTACCATGAGTTAAGGAGCCACACAAGTGCTGGATGTGAAAACAGTGACAGGCACCTGGGAAAGACATCTGCCAATATTTACAAGAAGTGATCCATAGGCCGGGCGCAGTGGCTCACGCCTGTAATCCCAGCACTTTGGGAGGCTTAGTGGGGCGGATCACAAGGTCAGGAATTTGAGACCAGCCTGACCAACATGGTGAAACCTCGTCTCCACTAAAAATACAAAATTAGCTGGGCATGGTGGCACATGCCTGTAGTCCCAGCTACTCAGGAGGCTGAGGCAGGAGAATCGCTTGAACCAAGGAGGTGGAGGCTGCAGTGAGCCGAGATGGTGTCACTGCACTCCAGCCTGTCGACAAAGTGAGACGGGTCTCAAAAAAAAAAAAAAAAAAAGTAATTCATAAAGTCAAGGCAAAGATTTCATTTCCCACTTAATTGTGATTAAATTATAGAACACTGGACCAAGAAGGAACCATGGAATTCACATAGCCCAGCCCCACTGTTCTTAAGAGGAATAGGCTGAGTTCAGAGACATTCAGGGGCCTGTCTGGTCCCCGGGGTGGCGTGCCCATTGGCTGGGATGAGGGGAGCACCTTGATTGTACTGGGTGGCTGTTGAAATCACAGCTGAACACGTTTAAGGTGGTTAAAGGAAGAGGTTGACATTTTTGTAAAATAGAAGTGATAGTTTAAATGCAAACTACTGACGCTTCTTTTTAAACAACGAACATGTTACTTGTATTCATTTTCTGGGTGCAAGCAAAGATTTTGGTAACAAAAGTATTTATAAAAACAAGCTTCAGCTGCCTGTTATACTAAATGTTCTGCTAGGAAACAAATCTAGAAATGCTTTTTCCCACTTAGAGGTGAAGAAAGAGCACAAACCCTTTTTCAGTGACTGGTACCTGCTTCCAGGTCTGGGCTGCTGTGTTCGCGTCGCGGTTCTGCGTCCTAACGACACATTTCCTTGCAGCTCGTCGTCACGCAGCTGGGCTACGACACACGCGTGACCATCCTCGGGCACGTGCAGAGAGGAGGGACCCCTTCGGCATTCGACAGGATCTTGGTGAGGGTGGAAGGGTTGGGCACGTTCACAAGGTCTCTAGGCGGGAGGGTTTCGGAGAGGCACGAGCGCCGTGGCGAGATGCTCCCCGGAGATGCCAGCGGCCCGGGCCTCGTCCTAACGATCCTTGAGACCTTTGTGGGGGGAGGCCAGTCTCTAGGACTGCAGCCATTCAGATGCCGGGAGAGCTCCCTAATGTGGGAGGGCACAACCCCAGGGCAGAAACTGTTCCCAGTGTGGGATTCTGGAAGCCGACTCAGGGAAGCAGGAAACCCAAGTGTAACCCGTCAGCTCTCCACACTCCTGCTGTCTCCATCTGGCCCTGACCTCCCCTCTGCTCCCGTCTTGCCAATTCTAAAGGAATGGAAACTGCTTTTCTAAAGAGTTGGACTGGAAGTGGGGAGGGCTGTGGGCACCCAAACGAAAGGGTTGGAGGTCATGGAAAGAGGGCAGGAGGCAGCAGGGACGGGGCAGGGCGGAGGCCACTCCTGACCCACGGGGACCTGGTTTCCAGGCCAGCCGCATGGGAGTGGAGGCGGTCATCGCCCTGCTGGAGGCCACCCCCGACACTCCAGCTTGTGTCGTGTCTCTGAGCGGGAACCACGCTGTGCGCCTGCCGCTGATGGAGTGCGTGCAGATGGTGAGTGGGCGGCCCATGGCCAAGGGCGGGGGTGGGCGGCTGGGGACGGACACTGCTTGTCAGGCCAGGCGGGGCATCTCGGGTGTCTGGTCCACTGCTTACTCGGTGAGCTCTGGGTTACACGGCCCTTCTGAGAAGGGGGTGAGCTGCCCGTGGGGCAGGAGCAGGCTGGTGTTCCCACCCATGCTTGGACAGCCTGAGCCGTCTTCGCTCTCTGGTTTTCTGAGTTATTGTCCGTGTGGCATGTAGTCATAACCTCCCATGAGGGGCTCAGAGTGCCAGGATCCTCGGCAGTCCAGGAGGATCCAGGTGACCCTGGTGCAACCAGGCGCTACAGGAGGACCACGGGTGGGGAGGTGGCCACAGGAGAGAGCCGTGGGGCAGCATGTCCTAGAGGAAGGTGGGACCTTCCCAAACCTCTCCAGATTCAGCCACTTCCTGTCCTCCTGTCCCCAAGGATGTTCAGGTCTGTGGTGGGACACGGGGATGGCTTCTGGTCACCCAGAGATGCACCCACCCTTTTCAGGCCAGGGAATGGCCTGCTGGCAAATGAAGCAAGGAAGAGCCAGTCCTGGTCTTCCAGTCATGGTTCAGCAGTGCAGGCGACCGTGGGGTCAGCTGCATTCAAAGTTGTTTTATTTTTCACAGTTCATTCCTGATTCCTGCTTTGCTGGGTCTTTCCAGTGACCCCCGAGGTGAAGTGAATGCCTCTGATCACAGCACAGAGGCCAGGAAGCAATTCAGTCAAGGGGCTTGTTGAAAGTCACCTTGGAAACATAATTTCCAAAAGGCCAAGGGAGAAGATAGTATTTGTATGTGTATGAATGTGTGAGGCCTTGTGTCTCTGTGTGTATGTATGTAGATGTGTGTGCACGTGTCTGTAAATGCATGTACACACGTTTATGTGTACATGTTTATGTGCATGTGTGCATGTTTGTGGAGGTATGTCTGCATGTGTGTGCACGTATGTTAATATACATTGGTATGCATTTTTGTGAGTGTGAGGTATTGTGTCTACATGTTAGTGTATGCATTTATGTTTATATACATGGGTATGCATGTTTGAGGTAGTATGTCTGCATGTTTATGTGTATGTATGTTTATATGCATGTATATGCATGTTTGTAAGGTAGTGTCTGTATGTTACTATGTGTGTGCATGTATGTTTCACATGTGTGCGTGTGTGTGAGGTATAGTGTCTGCATGTTAGTGTGTGTGCCTGTGTGTTTATATGTATTGTAAGCATGTTTATGTGAGGTAGTGTGTGTATGTGTGTTTACATGCATGTGTGTGCATGTTTGTGAGGAAGTCTGTGCATATTAGTATGTGTGCATGTATGTTTTGCATGCATGTGCATGTTTGTGAGTGTTTAAGGCATTGTGCCTGCATGTTAGTATTAGTGTGCATGTATGTTTATATGCATGCCTGAGCATTTTGTGTGAGGTAGTATGTGTCTGAATGTTAGCATGTATGTATGTTTATATGCATGGTATGCATGTTTGTGTCAGGTAATGTCTCTGCATGTTAGAGTATGTGTGCATGTATGTTTATCTACATGCATGTTCATGTTTGTGAGGTCATGTGTCTGCGTGTTTGTGCATTTATCTTTATCTGCATGTTTGTGTGAGGCATTGTGTGTCTCCATATCAGTGTGTGGATGTATATTCATAGCATGTATGCATGTGTGTGCGGTAGTGTCTGCCTGTTTGTACATGTATGTGTATCTTGCATGTGTGTGTATGTGAGGCATTGTGTGTCTGCATGTTAGTGTGTGGGTATATATGCATGTGTGCATGTATGAGGTAGTATGTGTCTGCATGTTAGTATGTGTCTGTGTGCATGTGAGAGGCAGTAGGCTTCAAAGGCTCAGAGCGCTGAACTACATGCAGTACGCGTATTTTGAGCCTGTGTCTCTTGTCTGCTTGTCTAGAGAGGGTCGCTGTAGTCGAAACTTGCCCTGACCTTGAAACCACCCTTATGTGGCTTTGTTGTCAAAGCCGAGGAAGCCACTACTGTGCACCTGCTGTTTGTCAGGTGTCTTCCTAAGGGTCTGACATGTTTGAGTAACCTTAGACATCGCTGGAAGTAGGGGTGTTTTTCTCATCTCACAGATGAGGAAATTGAAGTTCAGAGTAAGAAAGAATTTGCCTGAGATCCTGACGTTGCCCGGGGTTGCCCGGTGTGTGTCAGTCCCAGCCGTGTGTCCCAGGGCATCTGGGACTCTCGGACCCCGCCCACTGTGACCTCCCTCCTGTCCACATCCCCCAATGAGCTGGTGTGTTTTGTTTTGGTTTTCCCCACCATAATCAAATCAAGGATTCCTCAGAACCATGCCTGAGAGATTTCATTTCCTCTGGCTTTGTTCTCATAGAGTAAAATCCTCACAATCTTATGTCCACAGACAGCAGGTGATGTCTCCTCTTTTTATCTCAGAAGCCTCCTGAGCTAGGCAGACCCCGGGGCTGCGACCTCACAGCTGGGCAGTGAGGGGCCAGCTGCCAACCAGCATCAGGACACACCGGGCGGCTGGTGGTCTAGACCATTAACCCTGGGGCTGCTGGCTGCCTGGCTCAGACTGGAGGCGGCCGGCGGGAAGGACCCAGCAAGCCTCCACCCACCTCATCCAGTGTACCAGGTCCTGACACATTCTTTCTTCTTTTCATTATTGTTTAAAGACTCAGGACGTGCAGAAGGCGATGGATGAGAGGAGGTTTCAGGACGCGGTTCGACTCCGGGGGAAGTGAGTGCTTTGGAGAGAGCTCTGCTCTGTCAGGAGCATGCGCCCTCAGGCCTGGCCACCGCAGATGTGCTTGGGGTTGTGCTCGTTCCGCGTGAACGTGAACACTCAGAAGGTCGGATGGCACTCACAGCACCACTTTTGCCATAGCAGGCCTGGCGACTGGTTAGAGGGAAGTCATTTTCTGAATTTGCCATTGGTCCTTTCCGGCAAGGTAGGGGTTGTTTAGGAGCCAATGAGAGTAAGGCACAATGTGACCCGTAGCCCACGTTTGTTTGTTTGTTTGTTTGTTTTTCTAAGAGAGTTTCCTGTTGCCGAGGATGGAGTGCAGTGGCATAATCTCAGCTCACTGCAACCTCCGCCTCCCAGGTCCAAGCGATCTATCGTGCCTGGCTAATTTTTGTATTTTTAGTAGAGACAGTGCTTCACCATGTTGGCCAGGCTGGTCTCAAACTCCTGACCTCAAGTGATCCACCCACCTCAGCCTCCCAAAATGCTGGGATTCTAGGCCTGAGCCACTGCACCCGGCCGTGGCCCATGTTTTGCAAGAGAACATGACGAAGTGTAGAAGCGTGCCCTTTTCCCTTACTCCGTTTCCACACGAGACGTGGACGGCACTGTGGGTCCCAGTCAGGGGCTCTGCAGTGCGTGTGGAGTCCTGGGCCGCCGCCTCCTACCCAGATAGCTGGCAGACACACGGAGTGCTGGTGGAGAAGCCGCCTTTTCTCACACGAGCCCCATGTACCCGACTGTCCAATGTACCCGACTCTGATCTGACCACCTCCTCCTCCTCTAGGAGCTTTGCGGGCAACCTGAACACCTACAAGCGACTTGCCATCAAGCTGCCGGATGATCAGATCCCAAAGGTAGGCGGCCGGCCTCCCGCGATGCCCCGGCCTTTCTTCTGCTCCCCGACCTCTCCCGTGGGACTCCCCTCATGGCCTCTGCCTCTCTGAATGAGGGCCACCTGTTTTCTGGCCTGGCACAGCATGGACCACTGCCAAGGTGTGCAGCAAATGGAGCTCGCGTGTGCCCGTGACCAGCTCCTGCCCACCTTCTGTCTTGCAGACCAATTGCAACGTGGCTGTCATCAACGTGGGGGCACCCGCGGCTGGGATGAATGCTGCCGTGCGCTCAGCTGTGCGTGTGGGCATCGCCGATGGCCACAGGATGCTTGCCATCTACGATGGTTTTGACGGCTTTGCCAAAGGCCAGGTGAGTCACCCAGGGGGCCACAGGCAGGTGTCTGAGTGTGGCGGATGTGGGGAGGTCCCTCCATGGCCCTCACACCTTTTCAGGTTTCAGTCTAGGATCCTGTGACATAGGGAGTGAATGACTACTTATTCGAGGCATTGCTTCTGCAGTAAAATCCCAGCCTAGGGTAGGTTTTAGGCCCTCTGCGGGAGCCCCGGCTATGAGATGCTTTTGAATTTTCTAAAGTGGTGCCTCTGGGGTCTGACGGCCCCGACATTGGGTGAGAAGGATGGTGACATCGCCTTGGAGGCTGTGGCTGGTTTCAAATGGGCGCTGGAGGCGAAAAGGGCGGCGTGTGGCGTGTGCAAGCACCCGCTTAAATGAAACGTTAGGGAATGCCCTGGGGACCTCGAGTGCCGCCTGTCCGCTCATCCTGTGGGATTTACCTGTGCTCGCCCACTTACGCCTCACACGAAATCCAAGATGTTATCCCATTTTCCTTACGAGAAAACTGAGACGCAGAGATGCCGACGGGGCTGGGTGAAGAGGCAGGACAGGAAACCGGATTTGGCGCCTGACCAGGGGCTGCACCATTACTGTTTATCTGATTAACCAACAAATACCTACTTTCTGAAATTTTTTTTGAGACAGAATCTTTCTCTGTTGTCCAGGCTGGAGTGCAGTGGCGTGATCTCGGCTTACTGCAGCCTCCGCCTCCCAGGTTCAAGCAATTCTCCTGCCTCAGCCTCCTGAGTAGCTGGGATTATAGGCATGCACCACCACACCTGGCTAATTTTTGTATTTTTAGTACAGATGGGGTTTCACTATGTTGACCAGGCGGGTCTTGAACTCCTGACCTCGGGTGATCCGCCCACCTCGGCCTCCCAAAGTGCTGGGATTACAGGCGTGAGCCACCTCTCCTGGCTTCCTACTTTGTGAAATTATTATGCTGAGGAAATGAGTGAGCAAAGGAGACACAACTCTCTGGTTCTGTGGAGATTGGGTTTTAGAGGGGGAGAGGACAGTGAGTGAGGACACCCCTGCTCTCTGGACGGTGAGCGGTGCTCAGAGGCACCTGAGGAGGGCCTGCCGGAGATCCCCCACACAGCCACACTGGGGAAGGTGCTCCCAGACTGCAGATCAGGTGAGCGGGTGACTCATGTGGACCTTGGGGACACTCACCCAGGCTGGGGGAAAGGACAGCCCAGAGCTGATGCTCACGGGGAGGGGGGCTCCAAACCAGTGCAGGGCAGTGAGGATGGAAACGCAGGAGCGGGACTGGTTGCTTGTGGGCAGCCTCAGGAAGTTGGCTTTTACGTTATATGAGATTTGAGGGTCCTGAGCAGGGATTGACCCATACCAAGAGCTTTCTGAAGGGACCCTCTGCTGTTCTTCGAGTCAGGAAGGAGGCAGGGCTTCCATCCAGTCTTTGCAGTCACCCAGCAAGAGGTGGCGTGGTCCAGACTGGCCACCATCGGATGGAAGGACACCTTCAAGGGTCGGGAGGGATTTGCTTGCTGAGTCCACGCAGGCATAAATGGAGGAGGCAAGAATCACTCCATTCCTGGACCAAGCAGGTGGAAGGAATAGAGTTACAACTTACGGGGCCTGGGAAGCCCTGAGATGCACTATGTGCAGGAAGGATGAGGAGCGGAAACTCACGATGCCGGGGCAAAGGGGTGTGTCCCCCGGGTGAGGACGGGACTGGGGATGCTGGGGTGAAGGTGTGTGTCCCCCGGGTGAGGACGGGACTGGGGATGCCGGGGTGAAGGTGTGTGTCCCCCGGGTGAGGATGGGACTGGGGATGCTGGGGTGAAGGGGTGTGTCCCCCAGGTGAGGACGGGACTGGGGATGCCGGGGTGAATGTGTGTCCCCCGGGTGAGGACGGGA
>NW_022437868.1:5387-14688 GCF_009761245.1 Sapajus apella | reverse complement strand
GGGTGAATGTGTGTGTCCCCCCAGGTGAGGACGGGACTGGGGATGCCCGGGTGAATGTGTGTGTCCCCCAGGTGAGGACGGGACTGGGGATGCCAGGGTGAATGTGTGTCCCCCGGTGAGGACGGGACTGGGGATGCCGGGGTGAAGGTGTGTCCCCCGGGTGAGGACGGGACTGGAGATGCCGGGGTGAAGATGTGTGTCCCCCGGGTGAGGACGGGACTGGAGATGCTGGGGTGAAGGTGTGAGTCCCCCGGGTGAGGATGGGACTGGGGATGCAGGTGTGTGAGTGAGATTCTGTCTCAAATAAAGAAAAAATAGAGTAGGGTGGGAAGAGGAGACCCCCACCCAGGAGACTGAGGAGTGGCAGGCAGGTAGGGTGCAGACACCCGCCAGCATCCCTGGGAACCACCCATCCACCTTCCACCACTGGTGATGCCCTTTCTCCACTGGCCCAGCCACCCACGTCTCAGCAGCAAGAACCGGATGAGGAACTGTTCTGTCCTGGGTAGATTCTGCTTTCCCTGTCTTTGTTGTTCAGGCCTGTGAAGATTAATTGGCCTAAAACAGCTATTTACTTTAGAGAAATACTGCCTTCAAAACCGATTTATATGGTTCTGTCAACTTGGAGATCTTTATTTTAGATCGTGTGTGTGTGTGTGTATCTGTGTGTGTGTACACCTTGTACAATATTTACCTTTTGATATAGAATGATCTTTTTTCTAATGTAATTTACCTGAAGATTGCATGCAACATAGCAGTGCGTCCACCAGATCTGTGAACTTACCCAGAATCTCGTCATCGGAAGCTGTGGAGCTGGGGTTCAAGCCCCGCGGGTTCTCCTCCCGAGGGTTCTCCTCCCGCAGGTTCTCCTCCCGCGGGTTCTCCTCCCGAGGGTTCTCCTCCCGCGGGTTCTCCTCCCGAGGGTTCTCCTCCCGCGGGTTCTCCTCCCGAGGGTTCTCCTCCCGCGGGTTCTCCTCCCGCGGGTTCTCCTCCCGCGGCCTGTGCTGTTCTCGCAGCGGCATCCTCTTTCTGCAGTTACCTCAGTTTGCTTAGTAATCTATCTGTTTTCTTATTTTTCTCCCTAGTTTGTAAGAAAAGAAATTTTCCCTTAATCTTTTACCAGTTTAGAAACCATGTTACTTTTCTTTTACTGGCCAGTGGCGGGATTTGGGGAGCTGACGAACCTCACGTGGCTGGGGGGTGAGGTGCAGAGGCCCCGGCAGGCAGGAAGCAGCCGCCCTGCTGTTGTTCATGAGTTGTTGACTTCGGACTCTTCTCGCCTTGATTGATCCAGGCATCGCTCTAAGAGCTGTCTCATACGCCTCACGAATCTTTACAGGAATGCAGCCTGTTGAAAAGCACAAAAAATTATTTAGCACCTTCTAACTTGCCTTTCTTTGTTCGCTTTAGCTGTTTCATTCTGTGTTTGCACATTAGATCAAAGAAATCGGCTGGACAGACGTCGGGGGCTGGACTGGCCAGGGAGGCTCCATTCTCGGGACAAAACGGTGAGTTCCAAATCTCAACTCTCCGACCTGCTTCTAAGGAGGAAGGAAGAGCCATGTCCTGGAGGACAATCGCTGGATGTCAACTCCAACTTTCGATTCCTGTAAAGGCGTTAAAGGAGGGGTGCAGGCCATTACCCCTCCTCCCTCCAGTGGAACTGTTCATGTTGCCGGGAGCTGGGGGTGCATCCCAGGGCTTGAGAGAGATGAGGAGGTAACTGGTGAACACCTTCCTCTCACTTGTATTTCCATTCATTTGAAGGGCCAACTGGTGGGCCTAAACCTCCCCGTGGAGGTCAATAAAGGTGAGGGAGTCACGGTGGCTCACGCCTGTAATCCCAGCACTTTGAGAGGCTGAGACAGGCAGATCGCCTGAGATCAGGAGTTTGAGACCAGCCTGGGCAATGTGGGAAACCCTGTCTCTACTAAAATACAAAAAATTAGCCGGGTGTGGCGGTGTGCGCCTGTAATCCCAGCTACCCGGGAGGCTGAGGCAGGAGAATTGCTTGAACCGGGGAGGCAGAGGTTGCAGTGAGCGGAGATCGTGCTACTGCACTCCAGCCCGGGCAACGGAGTGAGACTCTGTCTCCAAACAAAAACAGAGGGGGCCACGGAGCCTGGTGACGCGCTCTGAGCAAAGCCGAAGCAGTCTTGGTGGCAGGTAGCATTGGTGGGAACAGCTGCCCTGAGCGGCTGTGACCCAAGGCTCAGATTTCCACAGCCCAAGAAGGGACCCAAGGAATTCTAGTCTAAAATGTCTTTTTCTGACCTGCAGTAAGCCTCCACGTCCCGGCATCGCTGGGGATGATGGGGTTTTCTAATACAGATGAAGTCTCAGTTCTTCTCATCTTTGATCATGTCAGGGGTGCGAATATTAATATCTGTCATCACTACAGATTACATTCTAATATGGAAGGGAGATAGTTTTTGGCAGATAAAATAAATGATGGATTCCTCATAATTCCGGCTTTTTGTTCCAATGGAGTTAGCTGCCCCCCCAGCTGCTTTACAGCTGGGGCCCTGGTACTCCCAGCCACTGGTGGGGAGTCACAGAGCAAGAAAGCTCCCTGGACAGGAAAGCTCCAACTAGAGGCAGGTGCATCCCTCGGTGTGCATCCTGCGGCTGCCGGCCAGGGTGCTGCTCTCAAAAACCTAGAGCAGACTCGCTGGCTGTTCTGGGCTGGTCCTGCAGAGGCTTAAGAAACCTCACGTTAGGAGTGGCGTGGTTTTGCAGTTAGCTGCATCCACTGTGTGCTCCAATTGCCTGAACATTTTTGCACCACGGCGTCTTATAAATCTACCTAGAGTATACAAGGGCTTCTCCAGTCGGAAGCTTCGGGCGGGTTTGGGATGGGATCTCGGGAGGGGCACGGTCTGGTGTTGGACTTCTTGGTCATGTCATGTGACATCAGTGATAGCACGGGGGAGGGAGAGCAGATATGAGCAGATATGATTTTAAATGAGATCAGTAGTGGATACTGCATGTGTAAGTTATTTGGAAGCTGGAAATTCCCATTTAAACAATTGTTAATAATTATAGCTGTTATTATTTTCCTAGTCGGCAAGTAGAGTTCTTTTTAGGTCGAGGTATCAGTGGAAATGCTTTATTTCATTTTCTCATGAAAACACTGTTTTGAGGTCAGATTCCTGGTCATTCTGCCATCTGCCAGCCACAACAGCATGGGTGAAATGGCAACAGCAAACGTTCCCGGCTCCATACAACCACACGCTGGGGAGGGAGGCCGAGTGGGGAGCAGCATGGTTTCCCAGGGTTCCCGGCGTGCTGTCCTGCGGACCACCTGGAGCTTGGGGTGGCTGACATCATTCTCAATTTGGCCGTTTTCAGCGTTCTCCCGGGAAAGTACCTGGAGGAGATCGCCACGCAGATTCGCGTGCACAGTATCAACGCACTGCTGATCATCGGTGGATTTGAGGTACGTTCATTAGTGTTCCTCTCCTAACCCGCTTGTCAGTCTTGCAGATGTGAGCCGCACCCTGTGTTGGCTAAACATTAAGCTACGTGTTCGCTAGGGGCCACAGTCTGAGGTGACAGGTTCCCAGGCCCAGCTGCCACTGCAGAATTGTAGAATGGAAGAATAGCAGGTGGTAAGACATGGCCTACAAGTGATCCAGTTCCAATAAAGCAACTTAACCGAGAAGCAAAAGCTTGACCCCTGAACTGGGACTCACCTATTCAGTGAGCTCTTGATGAATTTCAGGTCTCTGGAGTAATTCTGTCTCTCAAATTCAGAGTCCAGTGGCTACTCAGAGAGTAAGGTAGTTATACCTATAATTTTGTTTAAAATCACATGCTGGACTGTAGACACTATTTTTTTTTTTTCTATTCATTGAAGATTAGTCCCATGGCAACCTTTCTGCTTACTTTTAGAAAAAGTAAGAGCCTGACGGGCATGGTGGCTCACGCCCATAATCCCAACACTTTGGGAGGCCGAGGCAGGCAGATCACTTGAGGTCAGGAGACCAGCCCGGCCAACATGGAGAAACCCTGTCTCTACTAAAAATGCAAAAATTAGCTGGGCTTGATGGCAGGCGCCTGTAATCCCGGCTACCAGGGAGGCTGAGGTAGGAGAATCGCTTGAACCCGGGAGGCAGAGGTTGCAGTGAGCTGAGATTGCACCACTGCACTCCAGCCTGGGTGATGGTGAGACTCAGTCTCAGAAAAAAAGTAAGAACCTCAGAAAGCAGACTCTGCCCCATGCATGAGAAGGTTAGTCTTCTAACTGATCGTGTCCTGCTCCCTTCGTGCCTAGAACCTGCTGGTCCTCGTGTGTGGTCTTAACGCGACTTTGTTGATCTTGTTGGCTTCACACCACCCCAGTGTGCTCCCTGTGTGCTGTGCCGGAGGCTCTCCCAGCAAGACCCGCCTCCCCCGCTTCCCTCTCGCCCCACAATTCCCACGCTTGTCTGACAGGCCTACCTGGGACTCCTGGAGCTGTCAGCCGCCCGGGAGAAGCACGAGGAATTCTGTGTCCCCATGGTCATGGTTCCCGCCACTGTGTCCAACAATGTGCCCGGTTCCGATTTCAGCATCGGGGCAGACACAGCTCTGAATACTATCACCGACGTAAGTCTGTGCACGCACCACGAGGCTGGCGCTGGCTGATGCTAACCCCAGGGCCCCAGCCCTTTTTATCTACCAGTGTGCTAGAAACGGCCTTTTACAAATACCCTGAATGCCGGGTGTGGTGGCTTTACACCTGTAATCCCAGCACTTTGGGAGGCTGCGGCAGGTGAATCACAAGGTCAGGAGTTCGAGACCAGCCTGACCAACAAGGTGAAACCCTGTCTCTACTAAAAATACAAAAAAAATTAGCTGGGCATGGTGGCTCAAGCCTATAGTCCTAGCTACTCAGGAAGCTGAGGCAGGAGAGTCACTTGAATCCAGGAGGCAGAGGTTGCAGTGAGCCGAGATCATACCACTGCACTGCAGCCTGACGACAGAGCAAGACTCCGTCTCAAAAAAATACATACAAATAACCTGAATGAGAGCTTCTCATTCTTTTTTTCCCACCTAGAAAAGGATCTTTTCTAGACTGAAAATGTTTGATCTCATTCCCAAAAGCTTTACCACCTCTTCTTCTGTCTGGCCACCAGGGGCATGTAGTGTGGCTGAGACTCAGGGAGTGCCCGTGAGCACCTGCAGCCCGGAGGAGCACTGGGTGCTGTCTCCAGAGATGGCCCAGCATTAAAACTTGCTCTGCATTTTGTATGTTTCTGTGCTGGGCCTAAATTTCCTTTGTGCTTCCAATACCTGCTGTGATGAACCCCTGCCTTGATGCTGAGGGTAGAAATGGAACTGAATATTTTATAATTTTATTCATTGTCCTGAATGCATGGTTGCATTTTACCTCTTTGATCTTGGCTGTTGACCTCACTTTCCCCTTTATAAATTGAGGATGTTAAATTACATCTAAGGCAGTATTGGGCTAGTTTAGTTGGTTTTCTCTTTCTTTTCTCTTCTTTTCTTTTCTTTCTTTTCTGCCAAGAAATGATATTAAAACAGAAATATATAATTTTTTTTTTTTTTTTTTTTTTTGAGGCACAGGGTCTGACACTGTCACCCAGGCTTGAGTGCAGTGGTGTGATCTCAGCTCACTGCACCCTCAACCTCCTGGGCTCAGGTGATCCTCCTACCTCAGTCTTCCAAGTACCTGGGACCACAGGTGTGTGCCACCATGCCAGGCTAAAAGAAATATACCCCTATTACCATGTTTGTGAGTCACACTTAGTAATTCATGTGTGAGTTTGAAGATCTATATCTAACAAAGAAAGCATTTCGTTTTTTAAAAATTTGATGTCTGAAATTTCTCAGCATGTCTCAAGTATTTTCTTCTGAGACTTGGGTTTGCATGAATATTTTTCAAAGTTCTTTTTTTCTGAAACCTTTGGCGTGAAACTTATTTCTAGCACTGGTAAATAAAAAACTAAGCTTTTAAAATACAACTCACATGGTAAGTAATGCTTAGCACTCATTTCTTGCTTTTCTGAGCATCTTAAACTGTCTTCACTTTCTTTATGAAAGAAAGTTGCCCAGGGCTTCCTGTATTCACTGGCTTTGGGGGCCACTTTCACCCTCTTTTTTGCAATCACTAATCTTTGACCTAGACATGGCTTCTGCTCTCCTGGTGATGGGTCGCGCGGTTTGCTGCTGCCGGGCCAGCCCAGCTCTGGGCTGACCTTCCTGCTGTGAATGTGAAGATGAGCGTCTTTCACAGGGTGGATTCCATCATTGCTTCGGCTGCTTTTTTTTTTTTACCGGTCTTAGCTCGATTTTTGGGTCTGTGAAAGTTGAGTGTGTAATGCGAGGGATGGAAGCGTCCTTTTTCCCTAATTGTTACCTAATTGGAACTTGCCCAAAGAGGATGGGTGGAGAATTTGAGAGCTGTCACTGCATTTAGTGGGCAGATCTGAAGATGGAGGACAAGGCTGGTGTTGACCTCCCTGTGACTTTTTATTTCCAAGTTTATTTCCACACAAAGCATAGATCCTTGTGATATGTGATGGGTACTTTCAGGCATGAAGAAAACAATCTCTTTTTAATTCCAGAGTCCTCTGCTGTAAATAACTTTTTTTTAGATTATAAATATATAACAAATGTGTAGGGTCAAAATTTGAAAACTAAAGTACGTGGGGCAAAAACACCCCAAAAAGGATGGGTCCCACCCACTCTTACTTTTCTTAGGGGGATTGTGGGATTGATTTTTTTATTCAATTTTTTAAAAAATTCGGTTGTTCATTCAAGTTTCTCAAAGCTAGGCTAAACAGTTTTTTGTTTGTTTGTTTTTTTTTTTTTTTTTTTTGGAGACAGGGCCTCACTCTATTTCCCAGGCTGGAGTGCTGTGGCACAATCATGATTCAGTGCAGCCTCCACCTCCCAGGCTCAGGTGATCCTCCCACCTCAGCCTCCTGAGTGGCTGAGACTAAAGGTGCGTGCCACCATGCCCAGCTAGTCTTTTGTATTCATGTAGAGACAGCCTCCCTGTGTTGCCCAGGCTGGTCTCAGACTCTGCTTCAAGCAGTCCTCCTATCTTGGCCTCTCAAAGCACTGGGGGTTCAGGGATGAGCTACCGTGCTGGGCCTTGAGTTAAATGATTACAGTGTCTGAGAAAGAACCGGAGCGTGTGGTTCGTTGAGCCTCCTGTCCGCCGGGCACGGCCACCTTGGTAAGTGCGTGCGTGTGTCCTCGGTCCGGTCTGATGCTCAGCTCCCGGGAGCGAGGCTGTCTTGAGGATGCTGTGGTTCTAATCTCATGATGAGCACGTGATGCCGGCTAGCTGAGGTCACCTTGGCAAAGGCTGCAGCCGCTTGGGAGCTGGGGCAGGGGAGAGAAAGCCGCTGAGGGTCCCTCTGTGGACCCCAAAGGGAGGGGGTGGAGATGAGAACACAGCGGCTGTCTTCTCCAGAGCCCTGTTTACTGATGGCCAAATGGGGTGGATCCTGAGAAGGCTTGGACTTAGGTCTGAACTGGGCTCTTGACCGTAGAAGAACAGCGGCTGGTGGTGTCCTCAGGAAGCGAGGGCGTGAGGCGACTCGACCTGGGTCACTGTCCTAAAGCCGTCAGAGGCTGAGGACGCCTGGGAGTGAGCATCTGTTCCCTGTCCAGCCACACCCTCTGTTACCGGTGACTCACTGTGGCCCTGGGCAGCATTTCGGTTTGAGGTCTACAGATGGCTCCATTTGTTCACAAAATTTGGGGATTCTCAACAGGGGTAATTTTGCCCCAGGGGATGTTCACCAAGTCCAGGTCGGCTTCTGGTTAGAACCGAGAGAAGGGAGGCCCTTAGCATCTGGGGCTGGAGCCCAGGGACGCTGCGGAACCTCCCTCCCAGCACAGGGGCGTGGGCTCCTAACGGGAGTCCAGCTCGGGACGCCACCGTGTTGCGCTTCAGAAGCCCCGGGCGGGTCTGTGTGGTGAAGCTGTCGTCTTTGGTCACATGCGTCCTCATCCTCACTCGTGAGTTCCTTCTTGCCAGCATCGATGCTTAGCTTACAGACGTTGCCCTCAGAATATTTGCTGTGCTGGTGACACTTCCGGGCAGAACAGAATTAACGAAATTCTTTGGAGCAAAATTCTCAGGATATGGCCGCGGGGCTTTCAGCGGGACTCCTTTCCTTTCACTCCTTAGCGATGCCGCGTTACGTGTCCCGTAAGCTTGATCACGTCCTGTCAGAAACACAGTGAGCTGGGTGCCACGCCGCTGTCAGGTGCGCGAAGATGGTGGTGACCACAGCCCTGCGGGTGATTCCTTATAACGGTGGCCGCCCCACGGACCCAGCGGCCTGGCTGTGCTTGCTCTGGAGAGAGTCATGTTTCCTGGGCAGGGTTTCCCCCATCTTGAAGTTTCCTTCTCCTTTTTTGGAGACTGAAGGAAGGAAAAGAGGAGCAATAGGGAAGAGAGGAGAGAGGTTTTGCAGCGACACGGCCATCCCTGCAGATTTCAATGTGGAGTTAAGGTGCTGGTACCCCCGCCCGCCCTCCTGTGTGCCTAGGCCCCTCCTGGCTTCCAGCAAGGGCTTCTCTGAGAAGCAGCCAGTCCCCCGCAGCTGGTCTTGGTCACTGCTGAGCTAGGGTGTTCCACAGTAAGTGAGCAACGTCGCCAGTCTGAAAAGCATGAGGAGACCCCCAAATGGTGGTGCTGATGGGGCCATATCCCGCTCACCAGACCAGTGAATGTCCCCCGTCATGTGTTTCTGGCTGGGGAGCAGGCTGGCATTTGGAGTGAAGTCCTGCAAAAACTGGCCTGGTCAGAGCCTGCAAAGCAGACCCTGTACAGAGAGCAGCCCGGGAGCTGGGCACGTGCTGGGCCTGGGCGGACGCAGAGGCCGTGCCATGGGGCGTGGGGGACCCTGCTCCCAGCTCACCTCCTGGTCGCCCAGCAGTGACCCACCCGCCCTGCCTGCCCTCCCACCCACTGTGTGGTGAACTCACCTGCCAGAGGTCGCCTGCTGTCCAAAGCCCTCGGACCTCACAGGCTCCAGGCCTTGGGATGTTTTGGATTGCCCGAGAGCTGCAGAGCTGGGTCTCTGTCCAGCCCTCTCGGAGAGGCGTGGGTCCCGCCCTTCATCCCAACAGAAGCATTTCTGCAGCAGACAGGATGGTCACAGCAGGAGGGACGTGGTTCTGCAGTAGACATGGGGATGGTCACAGCAGGAGGGACGTGGTTCTACAGTAGACGTGGGGATGGTCACAGCAGGAGGGACATGGTTCTGCAGTAGACGGGATGGTCCCAGCAGGGGGGACGTGGTTCTGCAGTAGACGTGGGGAGGGTCACAGC
>NW_022437868.1:0-5377 GCF_009761245.1 Sapajus apella | reverse complement strand
GTGGTTCTGCAGTAGACGTGGGGATGGTCACAGCAGGCGGGACGTGGTTCTGCAGTGGGCGTGGGGATGGTCACAGCAGGAGGGACACGGCCAAGGCCATCAGTAGTTGGCTTTGCCACCAAGTGGATGAGAACACCCGGCTGCTGTGTGGGGGCGCCTGGAGGTGGGAACAGTGGATGCGAGGACCCGTCTGGCTGTTCCCGTGGTTAACACTGAGGTGGAGTCGGAAAAAACCATGGCACGGGCTGGAGAACCGCTCCCCTTTCCGACATCAGAGCCTGTTTCCCAGCGGTACCCCAGACGGACTGGGGTTCTCGCTTGCCTGTGCAGTTTTGTGGGCTTTGTGCGCGGCTGGCCCAGGGCAGGAAATGGCCGCTCCCCTGCAGAGAGCAGAGACGCAGGCGTGGGGCCAAGCTCAGCCCAGCGGTGATCAGCTGCATGCCTTCTTCCCTGCCTGCGTGGGGGCCCGCCTCTGCATGTCAGGTGGTCACGGTGTGTTCCCTACAGCCGTGAGCCTGTCCCGCTGACCCTCACCCGCCTAGCCATAGGACTGGCTTTGCATTTAAACATCCCAACTGCCCTGGCCTCCCTCACCTACGCTGAGATGCCAAGAGCTGGGCTGTCCCGCCTGCCACCTGCTCCACTGCCTGCCTGGCACCCACCCCACTGTACTACCTCCTTGCATGAGGACATGGGCTGTGCCCAGGTGGCCACGTGTCACAGAGGCCTGTCCTGCTCCTGCACGGCCTCCAGAGCTCCCCTTGGCCCCTTGACCCGCATGAACCAGCATCACCTGGCAACTCAGCCCCTCCTGTCCCTTTCTGGACCTCAGCACAGTTCCTGGGGCTGGCAGGAAAGTGCCCGGCACCCGCCCCCCCTGCCCCGCTAACACCCGCTTGGCCCTGCTGCTTCAGGGTTACAACAGTATGTGCGACATGGCCGAGGCACGAAGCCACCACCAGGAGCTTTGCATTCCCCTGTGTTTGGTGCCGGCCACCATTAGCAACAATGTCCCAGGCACGGAAATCAGCCTGGGCGCCGACACGGGCCTGAACGCCCTGGTTCAGGTAAGAGCACCCGTTCCTCCCGCTGCTCAGTTATGCTAATGAGGCATTTCTTCTGCACCAATGAGCCAGATTTATTATTACTCTTTCTTCACCCCCCTTAGCTTGACTTCTGTGACATGGGCCATAACAGGGTAAATTTTTTAGCTTCCATCTGTTAGGGAGAGCTTGTCTTTATTGATTAAAAGTGAGATGACAGATCCCGTCCTTGGGATGGTATTTCTATCCCACCTCGGCTAGGGGAGCCTCGGGTGCCGTTTCTTGGGTGCTGCCTCTCTTGCCCAAGCTGAGTAGCAAGGCTTTCAGGGCCGGGCATGGTGGGAGCCTGCAGGAAGGGTCGTGGGTGCCCGCTAAGTCCGAGCTCCGGGGCAGAGCCGTGCCCACTGGGGCCACTGCCTGGAAACACAGCCTTCCTGGTGAGACCAGAGACTCTTTAGGAGCTGAAATCACATCTGTTCTCTGCTTTTTGGCTAAGATCAAATGTGACAGCTGAAATCACACCCTCCTCCCACCCCCAGGCAGGCGGTTTCACCAATGTGTGCTTTGGTGGGGGTGGGCCCTGCGTCCACCCGGGTGTGGTGCTGACAGCTGCATGGTGGCGCCGCACTGACCCGCTCTGCGGCCGTGTGCTAGACGTGAGGACCTGTGGTAGTTCACGGACCTTTGCTGCAGAGAGGGTCCTCGCTCAGCTGCCGACAGGACGGTGCCCATGCATGTGGGGATCACATCAGTGACTCAGCTGCCCGGTGCCTCCCGAACAGCAGCCGCGGCCTCTACCTTAGATCCTCACGTCCAGGCCAGCACCGGGGTTTGCAGTGAAAACTCCCAGTCCTGTTAGAGACTCCTTTGTTCAGCTTGGCACAGAACCTTGAAAAACAGCAGTTCTGTTCCAGGTTCTTCCTTGGCAGCTGAGTTCCTGTACAGGGAAGGGAATGGAGAGGCCGTAAGGTTGGCTGCAGCCGCCAGTGCCTCTGAGCCTCAGCCTCCTACTGCAGCTGAGGGGCGCATCTTGGCCATCTGCTTCGTGGGCTTCTCCCAGTGCTGTGGTGGCCTTGCAGAGGCTGGCCCGGTTCGTTCCCAGGACTTCCTTGGGTCCCACACTTGACCCCTGTGGAGAGAATGTTGTTAGGGTCGGGGCATCACTGGCTTTGCTCTCCTTTAGCACCTTGTAGACGCCCACGCACGCCTCCACCCTCACGCCCCGCACGTGACGTGGTACTGCCTGAGCCAGCGGCTGCACCTTGCTGTGGGTTCCTTTCTGTGACAGGGACGGGCCCGCCACTCCCTGCCCCATCTGGCCACTGATTTCAGCAGCGGCTCAGCTGCATGAGGGACACCCTCATAGGACAACTGGCTCCCTGCAGATTCACAGAGCAAGGTGGTCCCCACAGGGAAGGCAGTGGCTTTTTTCTACCTTAACGCTGTAGCAAACGCCACCTTATCTTTTACCAATAATTACACACAATGGAGCAAAGTGCTGGTGAGGTTTGAACTGTAGCCTGGGGCCCTCCCTCCCGTGGGAATTTCCTAGCAGGATGGCCTGTGTGCCCTTGCAGGGGGTGGTGTCTGCCGGGCACATCCATCGTGCAGTGAGGATGGCTGGGTCATGGGCTCTGCCTGACGGGTCCCACTCGCAGCTGCCGTCCAGGTGCTAGGCCCAGGACACAGCCCTCTGCCATCCTTCCTCCCACCCTGAGGCTGGGGGGGCACCTCCGGGGGACACTGATGGCCGGCAGGGCCACGCTAAGGCTCAGCCTTCTTGTCAGTGCTACTTTGAATAATTGCCTGAGGCAAGGCCGGAGTAACTTGCTATTTTTAGAAGCTAATTCTGGCTTCAGATACCATCTAGGTAATGAGAGACTTCAGGAAAGGTGTATCTAAGCTCCAGCAAAGGCCGCCTCTTCCGTCCCTCAGCTGTCAAGGAGTGCAGGGTCGGGGCGTGGCCCAGGCGGCAGGGCGGTGCTGCTCAACACCCTGGTCGGCCGTAGGCTGACAGGACCAGAGCTCATGCGTGCGGGCACAAATCAGCCTCATGGGAGAGCTGCTTTGTCTGCAGAATTCTTTTGCCATTAAGCGGTTGATGTCGTTCTTTGAAGGAGCGACAATAATTCCCCACCTCAGGGTGGGCTGCAGGGAAAGACTGATTCAGTTGGAAAAAAAACCCTTGAGGGCCGGGCATGGTGGCTCATGCCTGTAATCCCAGCATTTTGGGAGGCTGAGGCGGGCAGATCACGAGCTCAGGAGTTCAAGACCAACCTGATCAACATGGTGAAACCCCGTCTCTACTAAAAATACAAAGATTAGCCGGGCATAGTGGTACACGCCTGTAATCCTAGCTGCTCAGGAGGCTGAGGCAAGAGAATCGCTTGATCCCCAGGAGGCAGAGGTTGCAGTGAGGAGATCACGCCACTGCACTCCAGACTGGTGACAGAGCAAGACTCCATCTCAAAGAAAAAAATGACCCATGAGGGTTTGTGCCTATGGGGGTCCTGACGTCCCACCCACGTTGTCCTTCCCATGCCCAGCATTCTCTAAAACAAAGGCCATGCAATGGGTTTTAAGTCAAGTCTGAGAGCCTTACGGCATCTTAAGTCTTAGATCACAAAGAGCGACCCAGTGCATGTGGAACAGAATTCCGCACTGGCCACGCGGGAAGGAGCCTTGATGGGTTTCTGTCCTCTGTCCCGCATAAGCACAGAGACGAATTCTTCCTTTTGCCTGTTTCTCTTCCCATCTCAGCCTCTACACATTGCAAAGCTGCCTGCCAACCAGAGCCCATGTTCAATTTTGAAAATACCAACCAATTATTTTGAGAGGAAAAGAATCTGCCAAAGAAACTGGGAGCACAGATAGGAACAATTTACTCAAGGTTGCACTTATTAACGAAAGAGCACTTTTCCGTTTCATCTGACGCACTCGAGTGGAAATTTCCCAATGGATGCTACGCTTTGGTGCACAGATGCTCATGTGGCTCCTAGTCTGAAGCCCATAGCTGCCTCTTCATGCTCTTACTCTTGGCTGAGTACCATAGAGCAGGCTAGGGAATCCTGCACGATCTGCCCTTGGTCTGGATGGCTGGCAGGGGAATACTGCACTTAGGTCATTCAGCAACAAGCATTTCTTGAGCGCCTGCTGTCGGGGTGCAGCCGGGTGCGCTGCTGCTGGTGCTGCATATGAGCCCAGCCCACAGCTGCTGCCCCCATGGAATTTGCAGCTGAGTGAGGAAAAGCCTCCCAAGTCAACCACACAGGTAGCTGCAGGGAGAGACACCAGGATGATGGAGAGAGGACATAGGGTGTCCCGAGAGCCCCTGACAGAGGGAACTTTGCGGACCTAGAAACCAGGTGGCGTTTTCCTGAGGAAATGACGTCTCTCTGGGTCAGAGCTAAGGAAGGTGCCTGTGTCCCGTGGCCACTGTGACACTGACCACACACCTGGGACTGGAAACCATACTCGCTCTCCCACAGTTCTGGAGGCAGAAGCCATGGGCTGAGGCCAGAGGGTTTGCTCCAGGAGAGTCCCTTGTGGCCTGTTGGGGTGCCCAGAGCTGCAGGCCTGCACGCCTTGTTCCCTGGCACCGCCTCCTCCCCTGTGGGTGTGTAGCGCCCTGCTCCAGGGCTTGGGGGCCTTCTGCTTCTGTGTCCTTCATCTTCGGATGCAGGTGATGGCATAGAGGGCCCACCTGGGCAGTCCTCGGGAGTCACCTTTCTTACCGCATAGGGGAACGTTCACAGGTTCCAGGACTTAGGACCCTGATTCCTTTGGGGGCCGCTGTCCCCCCACCACTGTGCAGGAACGTGACGCACACAGCAGCCAGCACATGCAAAGGCCCTAGGAGGACCGGGTGCCAGGGGCAGGCGCCAGAAAGGCTTCACGTGTTCTTGAAGTGAGCAAAGGATTTTGCACAAAGCCAGAACTGGGTCAGATTTGCATTTTTATAGTTGGGTCTCAGTTCTGTGAACAGATTGGAGGGTCCCCCACCAAGGTGGGAGCCGAGGCCCAGCAGAAGCTTTGTAGTCCCAGGAGCGGGCGCTGCAGGCCGAGCTGGCGTGTGGGTGGGGAGGCGGCCAGTGCATTTCTCTGCTGTTTTTCTCCCCGCTGAGCTTGGGTCCTCATGGAGGGCAGATGGCAGACAACTCACTCTGGGATCCGATGCCTGTGCATCCGGAAGACCTCCCCAAGCACCTGGGTCTAAGAACCACATCTGCCCTTGAGTAGAGTTTCCATAAACATAACATTCATGGATGGATGGAAGATGGACACCACTCTAACACCACAGGGAGCTTTTCAAAAGAAAATACCGTAGCACAGCA